>NC_141162.1:78823009-79068009 GCF_053477565.2 Lygodium microphyllum
GAACTCAGCGCAAAACCTGCATGTTTCGGAGAAAAGTTCACATTATCGTTGTTGGTCTTTCCAAAAACCACAATATGATTTTCATAGCACCCTAAACTCCTACCTGTCCCATTAGGGTAACATCGTACACATCTTGTTTGATACTTTAGAGAGGACTCTCGTTTCTGCTCTGGCTGTGACATATTCCTGAGGTCATACACATTGACATGTCGACCTGCTGTTGCAACAACAAGCCGATGACCTACAAGAGACATGGAGTAAACACGTTCTGGTTGCGGACAGGTACTTATGAGGCTAGCTTCTTGACCACTTGCAGCACGTGGATCCCAGCATTTCAATGTCTTGTCCCAACTGCCCGTGATAACTTGTCCTGTAAAGCTTCCTCATTGAATTCAATTTTCCAAATTAAGTAAAATGTCCCTTAATTATCGGTGCAGATATTCTAACGTTTTTAGAGTCATGTGACCAACACAACAAAGAAATCTACATCTCAATCCATAAGCTTTAGAAAGCCCTTGAAGCAACACAACCATGCTGGGACTCTAAATCAATGCACACTGGATTTTCTTGACAACACTCCTATACTACATCCTCATCACCCTAATGCACCTTAGAAAAATGTAAATATCAATACAGTAAGTAACAAAAAGACTGAACTGGCTTATTATCCAGAATGGAACACCAGAACTATGTTTTTAACCATTATGAAGCATTCAAGATTGTAGACATGCACTGAGAAGAAAATTGGAACGAGTTTTAGTGTTGATTTTACCTGTGGCATGTGAATATTCTACACACCGTATAGGATCTTTATGGGAACCTAAACGATCTTCTTTCCCTGTGTTGAAGTCATACCTGCCAAATTAATTAAGCAGCATGTGGCAGGACTTTGTTACAAACCAATGATGTAAAACGACGTATGCACACTGAAAGCGTAAATCACAAATCAACAACCAAGTAGGTCAAAAGAAAATTAATAAGGGATTGCAGTTGAAATATGCAAAGAAAGAGGCCATCAGCACAACATGAATGACAGGTCATGTTCTCCCCAATCATACAAGATATTTTACTGAGTCCACAACTATGGCAAGTTTCCAAATGGCAAAAACAACCAATAAACATCAACTTAACTAAGCTACCAAAAGTGAGGATACAATAAGGGTCATGGCATCCTGCTGTTAAGCTAAAAAGGATGCATTACACAATAAATCTTCATTAGCTCATTAAAACAGCCCCAAAACTCGAAGTTTACCAAAAATTTATCTGTCCCATAAACAAACATCCAAGCTTTGGGAGGATCCACATCTACAAATAGGAGGCTGCCCATACCACTCAATTGATCCCTTCTCTTGCAGGTCATCACTCTTCCTGTAGATTTCAGCTATCAGATCCCTCTTCTAGCGACTGTCCAGCCTACATGACTGCTGCCACACATCAGGCGACCTACCTTCTACTGTCGGCAGCTACCTATAACCCCAGATCAGGCTGTATTTGCTGCTCCAGCCCTAACATCATCTTCTGTCTGCCATTATTATAGCCTGTTGCCTGCATTTTTCAGCCCACCTAACATCGCCAGGTGTTGTCACCATCTCTCCATCTGATCAGCTGTGTTTACTGCATTAGCAGACCGCCCAGTATCAAGACTCTTCTGCAGCTTTTGCCCAGCCTCCTGCTGCCATTGATTAGCTGCCTCCACATCCGGGTGGTTGAATTGTTGTATTTACCAGATTCAGCCACCAAACACCTGCCTTTTGGTTTCCAGCCTGCTGCCCTTCCACTTTCAGCATCACCTCAGCTCCAACTAGTAGTCATAGACCTCAAAACCCATCTCCAATGGATGTCACTCTCAAACTAATTCCACCACTCTGCCTTTGAGCCTTTGTACACTCTTTCATTCATTTACAGCATCCATCCATTCGCTTCATAGTTCTCTTTCTTCTCCGTTTGTGTTTTTATTTTTGTGTGTATTGCATTCTTGTCTAAGTTATTGTGTTTTAGTCGCAATCGTACATTCTGTGTTTTCTCAACGTGAAGCCTAGAATCACTTCACATGTTATAAGAGCTAGCGCTCTTCTAAAGAACATCTTGCGCTTATCATGGAGAGCTTAATTTGTGTGAGATACACGAATGACACAACCAATTCACAATGTCTAAGACTCCTTCCTCTTGGGATCCCATAGTGGTTTTTCACACTTCGCCCAAACAATGCATCATGTCTTTCTTCTTCTTGTCCATGATGTCGATATCGATTGTACCAACTCCTGAAAACAGAGAAGAATCAAAGCAACTTTCAATGTCTATCAACAATGTCTCGCAATAGCATACAAGACCATCCGGTCAAAAATGCCTTTGGACATATGTTACCATGGATTCACCTCCTTTGGCCAGACCACCAAAGTGTCCCCTCATGTAAGCCAAGAAAAGAAGCCAATCCT
Organism: Lygodium microphyllum; assembly: GCF_053477565.2. Classification (NCBI taxonomy): domain Eukaryota; kingdom Viridiplantae; phylum Streptophyta; class Polypodiopsida; order Schizaeales; family Lygodiaceae; genus Lygodium; species Lygodium microphyllum. The sequence continues at coordinate 78,825,445 of NC_141162.1, forward strand.
GCTCTATGTCAAATACCAACCATCATGAATCTAGATATCAATCCCAACTCCAAGATTTAAATCTACCAAACTTCAATCAATGTGTCAAGGATGTTTCTCTCTAGAACCTATGCACCGGTATACTTGTATAGATGACATTTACCTACTCCATCTCACCACCCTCTCACACGCCTCCTCTGCCATCGGAGAGTTGTGAGGGATGACCGCATCACCTATCCTAGAAAATAATAAGGGGCTACCAAGCCCTTTCCTCAATCGAAAGACAAGAATCCCTTCCGTGCCTTCACCTTCACCGAAGCTAAAGGATCTACATCGAAGTCTGAGGAAGAGGATGACTTAACAAAAGAGTTCTGATCTTGCTCCTTTTTCTCCTTCTTCAAAGCCACTAAATCTTTACAATCCTTCCACAAGTGCCCCTTCTTCCCACAAAGTTAACATTGAACCTTCCACTTCTTTTTCTTGTCACCCCTCTCGAAAGTTGTAAGAACCTTATCAAAATCAAAACTTGTATAATAGAGCGAAAGCATACTCTGTAGACGCAAAGATGCATCATGCTAACGCAGCATGCAGAACATATGAGTCAAGCTCACAAGTGTCAACGACTTCTACCCCCTCAAAACATTGGCCACTCCATCAAACTCTAGGGAAAGCTTGTAGAGTACCATCCGCACAAGATGTGTCTCTAGAAGAGTAGACTCCATGTGTCGAAGTTGGTCCTATACACGTGTAACACGAAGCAAAAATGACTGAATAGTGCCCTTAGACTCGAACTTCATATGTTGAAGCTGTCTATAAAGTATCATGGTATGCATGGTGAAAGGTGCCTTGTACAACATCTAAAGCTTCGATCATACTTCGGACGATGTCTTGCAAGAGGTAACCGCTAGTGGAACTTCTTTAGAAATACATCGAAGAAGAGCAAAATAGACACATGCATGATCTGTATCCCATGTAAGCCATGATTGTCCTTATCAAGATCATCTTGAACTAAAAAAGGACATTGAGGACATGGAATAGCTCCACGAACAATATACCATAATTGTTCTGCACGAACCAAGCTTTCATAACAACACTACAAGTTAGATAGTCAAGACCATGTAACTTATCATCAATAGAAGTGCATAGAGGAGCTATCCAGAGAGGATGGAAAGAGAAGATAGAGAATAGAAGGTGGACAAAGAAAGAATACAACCAAACCAACAACAAAGATTGCACAAAATGAGAGTTCACGCACAATGAAAACCAAAAACATCATCAAAAAATGAGGGTGATTGCTGCAAGAAGTTAAAAATACAACCAAAAATGCCTGAAACAGCAAAAACGATTAGTACACACAATCACCCATCCAACAGTGAAGGTCAAAAATCCAAAACGCAGGCTGAATTAAGCAATAAATGCAGCAAACTTACAAAAACTGAGCAAAATGCTGACAAGGCTGAAAACACAAATTCCTGGGCAGGATATGCAGGCTGCAACAGACATCAAACAAGCTAGAAGCAATCAGCACCAAGTCGCTTGATCAAAAGAGGTATTACAAACCTGTACTCAACAGAAAAACATCAGCAAGAACGTAGATCTTGCAATCCGATTCCATGTTAGAAGTGGATGCAGCAATGGAAGCGTAGACATATGGTGAAAAAGACTGTTGAACACAAGACAGAGAGAAAAAAAGAACATTGCAAAAGAAGAGAACTCACAAGAATGCTCAAGAAATGGAATCCATATACCAAGAAATAAGACAGCACAAAACCAATGTCAATCACTGGGTGTGAAGGCACTGGCATCAGCTCCTCTCTCTAGCAAGGACCTGTGAATGATAGATGAATGATAATGGTTGTGGAGGAGTGCTTGAAATAGGGCAAAATAAATGCCAAGAATATGACAAGTCAGCCAGCATTAAATGCTGGTCAACTTGTTGAAAAGTGCCAAAAACCACATCATAATGGCCAAATAAAAATGCCTAGATACACAAGATAATATCCTAATGCCCTAGCCCAATGGATCACATGCACAAACTCAACCATGAACTAACATATCGCCTAATGGTAAATGCTAATTTGGACATTGGTAAATTGTTAGCAGAAATGCCACCCATTACTACTATCCCTTACATAACAGGCAAGTGAGCACATTTGTCTATCCCCAAAGCTTAAGGTGCACACCGTTACACACTCCACATGTCACTCCCATGCAAGGATTTCCATCCTCTACCTCTAGTGTCCCTATCTTCCCTCCTTGGGCTATTCATGCAACTACCATGCCCATGCCCACTCAGTCCATACCTAATTTTGGATCCATTGTGCAATACTCCCTCCTACAAAGTCGAGTAAAAGCTACGCCTCCAACTCCTACACTACATGGTCCTTTTAATACACATACTAATGGACATGTAGCATATAGACAACTCCTATCTTATAGGTCTCCTAAAGGCTTGTGTGAGTGGTTTGCTAAGCCCACTCCATTAGATTTCTCATTGGTAGCACTTTTTGCACCCATTCCAAAGTCTCCTCCTATACCCCACCTAGGTCCACTTCCCCACCTCGAGGACAAGAAATGGGATCTTGGCCTTAATGAGGAGTTCTAATACAATAACAAGGTTTTAAACATATGGTTATGTTTTCGTGAAGGGATTGGCAATATCTTTAAAGATAAAGAAATGGTTTAAATGGTTTCGTGGCTATTCTTGTAAGAAAGCAAGACCATCTCTCCAATGGATACTCACAAGGATCTCCCGCCATTTACCCACACTTGGCTGAATTTCTTCTTATGAAACACATTTCAAAGGTTTCATGCAAGTTCATAAACATAAGAAACAAGCTTCATTGTTGCAAATGAGAACTAGAAAATTTATATGTATAAATAAATATATTTCAAGTCCCTAAGTGAAACACACACATTGGACATGATTCATCACCATATACAAAATACAATTGAACATTCAAAACACCAACAATTTACATGCCCTATCCATCATCCATGACCAACCACAACCTTGATGTATAAGAAGCATAATGCCATAGACGAAAAACAACTCAAACATAGCTCATCTTAGTGAGACATCAAAATGAATCCAGGTCACTTCAGAACTACTAAAAAACATGTTTATATGAAATAATGATATTCTAAACTAATAATCCTAACTCAAGTTCAACACACTTAACACTCAATAGCGTCCAAATCATCATCCACATCCATCTCCTCATCTACAGAATCAATGTCATCAGCCCCTTACTACTCTAGTGGCACTCCCAAAAGACTCGCTCGTTTTGACCAACCATGTTTTTATTCGATCGACCTAATTGCTTTTTCATGGTTTCTCAATACAAGCATTTCATAGCTTTATGAAAAGCACAAAGTTCATACATTTTCTATAGGTTGAAAACACCATTCTTGGCAACTTTGCTCCAACGAGTATCCAAAGAAGGCTACCAAGTCCAAAGAGAAGGCAAAAAGAAAAAACAATGATTCTTCAAAGGGCCTTTCAACCCTAGTACGTAATGAAGAGGCCTCCTAAAGATGTTGCATGTTATCTTCTAGTGATGTTGCATGCCCTCACATGGTCCTAGCCAAGAAGGCAAATGTGAGGATGGAGAGAGAACACATTGATACTCTTTTATTCTTGGTGAATTTGATGTGTGTCACCAAGTTTGAATGTTCTGGCAACTTTGAATCTTGGAGCAAGTTGTTCAACCAAAAGTTCATATTGGGATATGCAAAATGATGTATTGATGTGATCTCACATGAGAGAACCAAAGTACATGCCTATACTCTAATGGAGGAATCTTGGATATTTTGACAAATCTATCCATGGAACTTATATGGCTACAGAGGTCCAAGGTGGCTACCTTAACTACTTTGCTTTCTAAGAGCGATTATGGCATTTTAACTTCTTCTTCAAGGTGTTTTTTTATTGAGGCACATCAAATGAAGTGCTACTTTAGGAATATCCAAGATGCAACTTGGATGTTTATATTCCTTGCTTATTCGCATGTGCTCTAAGAGGTGTTCAAAGAGGCCATTTCACAAGCTCACACATACCCAAATCCTAACTCATCAATGACACTTCTCAAGTCTCGTTCCACGTTCTCAAAAGTCATCCCAATGCGTATCCTTAAACCAACCTTTCCATGGATGGGTGGTAATTCCTTGATTACAACCTAGTTACAATAGCAACATTTACTACAAAACTAAGAAATACAAATTAACTTACAATCTTGGACAATGGACACCTTGTTAGCTCCAAAACTAGCATCCCTTTCGATATTTTTTTAACATAATTGAAAAACATAGTTGAAAAAGAAATTGATATACAATGGGATTTTTCCAATCCCTTTCAATATTCTAACTCCCCTTGCTATCAAAATGGCCAACAAAAGTCTTTGATTTGATTTGCCCCTTGATTCTCTCTTGCAAGTTAAATGCACTAAAAATATCTCTCTCCAACCTCTAAAGACGTTTTTCAGTCTTACATGGTCATTTTTGACAAGTGGCAATCTTTCCAAATGGTTTTTCTAACATTACTCATAAATAAATATTAATTTTTTATCTTTAAATATTGAAAAAATAATCTGATAATTATTTGGATACCCAAAAAACTAATCTAATTGGCAAATAATTAAATTGACTGAGCAACTTTTATTCCCGAGTATCCTTGCATCATCTTTGACCATCAAATTAACATTAGATACCATTAAACACCACTTCTCCAGTGTCACCAGCTGACACTTATAGCCAAATAAATGACCTAGATCAGCCAAATACCACCAAGTACCTATGCTATATAGCTTATAGCAACTTTTGCCTTTGATATTCCATGATTTCCTTGGGTCCCAAGCTCATAAATTTACTCTAACTCCAGTTACACCTCACATATGTAACATTTACTTAGCCATGTGATTAAAAATTAATTCACATATTAAGTGAGGTTTCGAAAATACATGTCCTCATGACACTACACCCCACATGTGCAACATTTACTTGACCATATGATTATTAATCCACGTGTTAACTATGGTTCCAAAAATGCATCTTCTCATGATAATCCTCCCTCTTAAAATCCTCACAATCATCTTCGATTGCACTGCCAAATGCATCAAAAAAAAAAAAAAAAATGGTGGATTGAAATTTCCACAAGACATCATAGTTAATATAACATTGTGCACTATTGCTCAACCATTTTATATGCCCAACACATACTAAAAATTACTAACTAATCATAGTATAACATAAGACTCACAAAGAATCTCAAAAACATTGCCAAATTATCATGTGACATGTCTATTTATCATAAGCTCAACTCATTTGGCAAAACCAAGCCATAGCATAGCATAACTAACCATAAATCATAGCTAAAACATCAATGGTATCATAACATATGCTATTGTCTATGAAACCAAATGTAAACCATTGAAAACCGAACATAATAATCTGATCATAAATTGATCACTTGTGCTGATCTGAGAATTAATCACAAACCGATATAAATGTGACCTCAGACTAATCACAAACTCATTAAAAAAAATTCTAACAATCAATGCAAAAATTGATGCAAAACTAATCTCAAAAGTAACCATAAACAATCCTTAAGCTGATTAAAAACTGAGCTAAAACTTATATCAAAATTAAGGCAAAATTTATGCCAAATTGATCATAAGCTGATGCAAAAGTATAGTTCTAATGTCCGATTGAAACTTATACTCATCTATATATGTCTCACAATAACTAATACACTGAGTAGTAATCTCAATACAAACATATTGTTAGCACAGTACCTTGGATGCATATTGAATGCATCCGAGATCCACTACATATCAGAGCTCTCGATAACTAGAGAAATGAAAGTGCTACCTCTCCCTTGAGCATCAACCGATTCTTCGAACCCCTGCTCTATTGAACGTAACGGAGCTTGAACTAAAGTCGGCTCTAACTAAAAGATACCTAAGTAAAGCTGCAACAATTGAGAATGGTCTGTCAAGTCATCCTCTTCCATCCATTTGGCATCCATTTGTGAATAATTGTAAAATTTTACCAAGTATCTCTTGGAAACTTTACCTTTGATCTTTCTTTTGCTATGTGACATAATCTGCTCATGTACCAAAATCTCATCCAACTCCTCCACCTTAGACTCAATTTCAGCAAACATATCTTCTACTACATCATCATGAAAAGACCTTAACAAACTGACATAGAAAGCGTTGTGTATCTATCAATTTGGAGGTACTTTCAACCGATATGCCACATTGTTGATCTTCTCCAACACATGGAACGGCCCATAGTATCCCATACTCAACTTTGTATACAATCTTTCTATTTCTTTAATCTTTTTTAACCTTGCATTTTCAAAACACAGCAATACATAATCACCCTCTACAAATTGCAAAGCACATCTGTGGTAATCAATTGCCCTCTTTGCTTTTCTTACGATCTTTAAAATGCATACTTTATCTTTGCATGTTCGCAGAATAGGTGGTACCTTCTTACCATCCTCAACCACCTCAAATGAAGCTTTACCAGTGAAACTATGTATTATATTGTTGTAAGCAAACTCAACCAAGGGTATCAATGCTGCTTTCACTATATCTTGTGGTTTGAAACATAGCACCTTAAAAAACCTAACACTATGAAATTTGCTTCCTCTGATTGACCATTTGTCTATGCATGAAAGAATGATGAGAATTTCAGCATAATACCCATATTCTAAACAACCCCTTCTAAAATAAACTAGTCATTCAACAAACTCAATCGCTAATGATCGACTCTAGCATACCATGATACTTAAAGATGTACTGTAAAGACAATCGTGTCATATGATCAACCTTTATTTTCTTCCTTACCGAAATAAAATGGCCTTGTTTACTAAACCTACAAATGATAGTCTATATCCCATCATTCCTTGTAGGTGTCCTAAAAAGCTCAAAAATAAAATGCATTGCAATGCTCTCTCAAGGCCTATTTAAAATCAGCAAGGGCTACAATAAATCCGACATCTTTTGCCTATCATCCTTTACCTTCAAACATATGATACATGTCCTGACAAACTGTTCTGCATCATATCTCAAAGTTGACCAATTAAAAAAATGCTCCACTGCCTTAACCATGCTATCAATAATTTTATGTCTTGCATACAAAGAAGTATCACTTTCAATGATAATTCTAAGCCTTAATTGTTTTATGGCACACAATCATCCATGCATCATCAAAAATCCATCTCTTAGCACAAAGTGTTCATGCATTTGACCATTGCAAAACTAATTATAAATATTAGCAAAGTCTGAGTCAACAACATATTGCTCTTTCATGACATCCAACCAATTATTCATTCAATTAGATAATTTTCTATCTTTTGATTAAGCATTACAACATCGACTATCAAATTAATCCATGGATTTGCAACTTTTAAGTCTTCTTGGGAAAGATGGAATGACAAAGTGTAAAAAACCATGCTAACAGTTGAAATTTGTGGCTTACGTGGCACACCATTAGCCACAATATTCCTTATTACCATCAATATATACATTCTAAAAGTGAAACATAAAAAGAAGATATGCATATCTCATATGCTTCTTTGACAACTTCGTCTACATCAAATAGTACCTGAAAGTTTGATACTCTGTCTACATTGTAAATCAACCCTCAACAAATAATGTTTCCATGTAGACACTGCATAAATTACAAGTAAGAGCTCTTTCTCATAGATATGCAAGCTCCTTTTTGCATTGTGAAAAATTCGACTCTCATAAGACACAACTCAACCATCCCGCATAAAAAGAGCCCCAATGTTGTTACCACATACATCATACTAAACTACAAATAACTTTTTTAGATCGAGGAATACAAGGCCAAGATCTAAAGACATCTTTTCCTTCAACTTTTCAAATGTTAAAATTTCCATTGCTGTCTATCTAAATGGCACATCCCTCTTTTGCAAAGCATGCAATGGAGATGCAATTTCAACAAATCCACATACATATTTCTTGTAGTAAAAACATAAACTCAAGAAGCTACAAATCTCATGCACATTCCTCAAAGATAGCCATGATCATATTGCCTCAATCTTTGCAAGATCCATGCGAATATCATTAACCGATACAATATGCCCCAAAAAGTGAATTTTATACAAGAAAATTTCACTTTTGTTATCAATGAAAACTAACATTCTTTGAATAGACAATCATATCATCAAAGAAAATATCCACAAATCCTCTATATGGCTTGAAGATATGATCCATCATCCAATTAAAAGTAACATGAGCATTCATAAGTACAAAAGACATAACAAGAAACTCCTATAATCCAAAAGATGACTTGAAAGCTATCTTAAGCACATCTTCTAAACTAACGCATATCTGATGATATCCACTTTTCAAATCTATACGACTAAGTATGGCTACCCTTACAATCTATCCATAACATCATCGATCCGAGAAATCAAAAATTGATTCTTTATAAAACTCATAATCTTCACCTATTAGACTGCACTGACCTCAATATGGTGGCTTGTTAGATAGGCTACTTCTAGAGATAAGATTTATGTCATAATCTTCTAGTTTTTCAAACAGTAGCTACCTTGAAAGTGATTAAAAAAAGCAATCAACATATATTTTCAAAAATGACACGTAATCATTTTCTCACTTAGACATATTTCAAACATTCTCACTATCATCTTTATCCTTAGTAAAAACCAAGTACCATTTTTTATTACTTTAAAAATGACAATTGCAAATACAACAAAAACAAATTCACCTTTGAACTTTACATCAAGTGTGAGTATCTTTTCCTTCTATTGAATAGTGATCTTTTTTGCACAAGAATCAATCACTACATCCATACGGTGACACCATAGCATACCAAGCAATACATCACAACCCTCAAGTGAAGCAATGAAAAACTCTTCACTGTTCACATATCCATATATATGCAATTGAAGCTTTCCAATGAGTGATGTGACAAGCTCTGCATGGCCTTTGCGTGCCATTCCAACTTCCCTCCGGATCCATCTCATCCTCTCTGATGCCTAGACGAGTTGCCATATCAACAGAGATAAAGTTGGCTCGTACACCATTATCAAGAAAAATCAATGCATATTGATCTCTAATTTTGCTCCATGCTCTATATAACTCTATAGCATCATCATTGGGTTGGTCACTAATAACATCAAACACTAATCCCACTGATGTTTTAGGCTTCTTTCTTGTAGAATCTCCTTGATTTTTTGATTTTCCAACTTGCTACCTATTGCGACAATCCCTTGCAATGTGACCATCATGTTCACAAATAAAACATTTATTTACAGTAATCAATTTCTTATGTTGTGTCAATGCTATTGAGCCCTTTCTTTGCTATTTTGACCTCTTTACAAGCTGATTTTCAGATCTACCCCTTTTCTCAACCTTAAACAACTTTTCATTCGGCTTCTCCCTACTCTCTAAGAAGCCTGAATCCTTCCCACATAGCAAAGCATCGACTATAGTAACAGTCTCTATGAGCTGAGACATGCTAGACACAATGGATTCAATGCAAAAATCCTTAATTCCTTTAGGCAACCCACAAACATATTTTTCCACTTGCTCGTGAAGGGATACGGAGCGATAAAAAGTGATATGTAACAATGCATCCTAAAACTTCTTGTTATATTGCTCCAAATTTTAACATTCCTTAACATCCAATTTATTCCAAGTTGTCATGATGTCCACCTCAAAGGTACTTGTCAACCAATTCAATGCAAATATTAGCTTCAATTGTATCCACGTTGACAGTATTGTACCTTGTATCAAAAGAGTAGACCACCATTGTAATGCATTCCCTTTCGAGAAAGTAGTTGTCTTCTTTCGAATCTTCAAAAACTCGTTGAAGTTTTCCAATGCATAGGTTGCATGAAACTATTAAATGAAAGTCAAAGCTTTCAACCTATCTTGTGCACTACTAAAGGACTCAAACTTCACTACTTTTTCACCTTCATCATAGTCTTTTGCCGCCCCTTTGGGTGTCAAGTTGTTATACATTAGCTACTGTTAAAATAATGCACTTGCTAAATTTACAATAAAACCAACGCCAAACAAAGCATTTGCATGACCAACATTCATTTCTTGAGCCCCATAAGCATTTGGGAATGCAGACGCAATATCAAACTTTATGGCATGCGCATCAAATCAATACTTCCATACATAGGGTTTTGCATGTTGGGAATAAAGGCGCCTCTGTCTAGCTGCCCGTGTATTACTATTAGTAGTCACCGCCACTTTATTCGTTATTCTTTTAGTGACAATTTGAATAAAGTAAGGCTCGGTCACACATTGTGATTGTTGGAGTTCACATTTCTAATCTCTCCCTTCCTTGCTCTTGCTCTCCCACCATAGCTCTCGAGTCCAACCTTCAATCCATCGCTCCCTTCCAACTAGCATCAAAGCTCGGCTTCCCGACTCTTAAGCTTGGCTCGTGGCATTCTCAGCTTCCCATCGACTCCCCACTCGCATTGGGTCTCCTTCCCGACAGCCATATCCGACTCCTTCGAGCTCCCGTCACTCCCCGGCTTCCCGAGCACCTTCCCGACATTGTTGGATACCTTCAAGACATTATATCAGAGGTATTTGATCATTTTCTTCAGGGTTTACTTCAGTTCTCAGGTCTCATAGACTGTAAACAAGATTGGGACAGCCACCATTGAAGCTCCCTTGCTTCATATCTCACTTGCCTTTGAACAAGACTTGCCGGAGCTTGTTTGAGGCCTTCCTTGGCTTTAACCGGACCCCTCCGAACCTTGGCTACCATTTTTTGCAGCCTCAGGACTAGCATTTACAGTTGGCAGAATCACACAGCCCTCCCATATGTGTCTTCAGCATTGACAGTCACAACAGCAGCTCACCCCCTCCATTGGCACTTGAAAAGGCTCCATTTCAGGCATATGAACATGCTTTGATGCCTGGTTTTGATGGTTGATGTGTTGACATAGCATTTGGACTGATTTAACACTGTTTTGGGACTGTCATAATAGTCCACAAGCAGTTTATGACAGTGTTACATTGACATTTGATGCTACAACTTGTTTGGCATTGTCATTTGATGCACAGTTGGTCTCGTTTAATGCCGGGATGTTAAGGGAATGTATGCCTATTGTTTGGGAACCATTTGGAGCTGATTTTGGTGCTGAAATTCTGAGTTTTGAACAGTAAATCAATGCTGTACACAATTGGGCTAAAGTCATTTTACTTGTGTATGCTTATGCCTATGCTTTTCGGGCTATGTTTCAGACATATATGGTAATGTATTGACACTTCAGGCTCGACATAGAGCTTGATTTTGATTCGGGATCGTTGGTTGAGCTTGAGCTCGCTTTGCAAAGCACTCGGATGCTCCATCTTGGATGTACTTATAGCATGTATATTGCTTATATCTGACCGGTCTTGACATGCTTAGCCTATGCCATTACTACATGCTAGTTACATTGTTTGGAGCCTATTGCTACTGGAGCTCGGTCTTGGCTTGACCTTGGATTCTCGGAGCTTACTTGAGCTATTTATTGGCTTGCCAGAGTTGTATCTTGGGATATACTTGATGTCTTACATACTTATGGATGCTACATACGGATGCTCTACCGCCTACATGTTCGAGATGTACTATTGATATATTGTCTTGGACTTATGTCATTGGCACTGTGTCTTGCCTTAGCTTGAGCTCTTGAGCTCGTACATACGGCTTTTGTGCCAATGGGAGTGAATGCTTATCAAACATTGAGCAGATGATACTTTTATGCATTGAGCCGTTACATGCTATTGAGCAGTTATAAACACTTGAGACTTTGAGACTTCTTACCTTTTGAAATGATACATCATATATCTTGGTTCACTGTATGCTTATGAAGTCTCAATTTTGGATCCGTATCTTTGTGAACTGACACCTACTTGTGTCAAGTTTTGGCAATGGCAAGAACCCTTTGCCTCGTTGCCTAAGAGGATGCCTACTCACTGGCAGATGTTTGTATGGCATACTTGGGTGTTGAATTCATGCTTATTGACCGTCATATGCTTATGCTATGCCCGCATGATGCCGCCTTTGGTCTTGGCAGTATCTGATTGCCTTGGGATCCGATTTTAGCACTGTTAGCTCTCTTTTACTGAAATCTGAAATTTATTACAGCAAGCATATATGTATGGACCGACATGGATTTTTCATGCTGAAACACTTTGAAATGATGTACTTTCACTAGTACTTAGTGGGCAGTAGCTTTGGTTCCACTTTCTTCACCATTTTTCCTCGATTTTGGTGATTTTTTTATCATTTTCTACAGTAAACAGCAAGCAGTTTTGAATTGTCTACAGTCTTCCAGCCTACATTATGGCGAGTTCGTCCACTGATCATGCTATTTTCAACATCACTAAGCTTGATGGTACGAATTACTCTTATTGGAAAAGCCAAATTTGGCAGATGTTGTTGCAAAAATCGCAAATCAAACCTTTGAGGTTAAGCGGACATCCGCCTGTAACTATGCCAGATGAGGAATGGCTTGAGCTTGATGAGTTATGCAAGTCCACTATTGTATTGTCTCTCACAAAACAGGTTCACTATAATGTCTTTGAGGAAGAACAGAGTGCATGGCAGTTGTAGGAAAAGATAAAAAATCTCTATGACAAGAAAAGTCCAGCGAGTCAGATGTATTGGCTAAAGCAGCTTATGGATCTGCGCATGAAGGAGAATGTGACTGTCTGCTCACTTGAGCCAGTTCCATGCTATACTCAAAAACTTGACTTAGGACATCACTTTTGCAGAGGATGTTACTCCTCTTTTCTTGCTTGGTACTCTTAATGAGTCATGGGATATATTCTGCACTGCATTATGTGCCTCTATTGCTACCTTGAAATTATATGATGTTGAGAGTGCTCTTTTGTAGGAAGAGGTTAACCGTAAGAATTTAAATGCCTCTCGTGTATCTCATGCTATGACAGTTAAAGACAGAAATGATGGATATGGAAAGCATGGCAGTGGTAGTAGCCGTGGACGAGATTCTCAGAAATCTCGGTCCAAGTCTCGTAGAAAGTCATGTAGCAAATCCCGTGGCAGGAATGCAAATGTTACTTGTCACCATTGTGGAAAAAAGGGCCATATTAGGCTACAATGCCATGAATTGCGCAATGAAAGGCGCAAAGATAAAGAGAAAGACAAAGTGCAAGATAAGTCTTCTGATCGCAGCATAATACCTGCAAAGTCCAATGTTAAAATTGAAGAGATCAATGTTATGCAGCCTGAGAATGTTGATGATGATGATTATATCCTAGCAGCTTCTTCTAGTGCTTCACAGCTGACAGAGATACACTCTATGTATGCATAGTGTTGGCTCTTGGACTCAAATGCGTCCTTTCATGTGATACATTGCCGAGTGTGGTTTCATTCATACCGTACTGTTTCGGGTTCTGTGCGCTTGGGTGATGACAGCTCTCTTGATATTGTGGGCATTGGTAATGTTAGGCTGCAGTTTCTTTCTGGCAGCAGTTTTGTTATGCAAGATGTACGTCATGTACCTGCTTTGATACACAGTCTCATGTCAGCTGGACAACTTGATGACACAGAATATCATGTATGTTTTGGAAACTCTGTATGGAAGATCACTCGTGGCAGACTTATGATTGCGAGAGGTGCCAAGGCTGGCAATCTCTACCCTTGATTGTATCAGCTTCTTCCCTTGATCATGTTTTGTCTCTGGATTCTATCCCACATGTATCTCTTTGGCATGCCTATTTGACTATATGTCTTTGAAGGGAATGAAAATGCTTTCTGGTTTGCAGTACTTACCACCCCTTGATTATGCATGTTTTGATTCATGTGAGCATTGTCTTTATGGCAGGCAGACTAGGTCTACACATAAAAAGCCTGATAAGCCACGCATAAGTGAGCCCTTGGCATTGGTACATTTGAACGTCTGTGGACCCATGCCTTGTCAGTCTATGGATGGTACAAAGTATTTTGTTGCGTTCATAGATGATTTTTCACAGAAAGTTTGGGCTTATTCCATTAAGCTGAAATCCGATGTGAATATATCTCACGTGCTTTTGAGCAGTTATGTGATGAGAGGGGTATTAAGTGTCAGTTGACCGCTCCCTACATCCCCCCCTAGAATGGTTTGACTGAGCGGATGAATAGAACCATCCAAGAGCGTATACGCAGTATGCTTAGCCATGCAGGCCTACCACAAAGCTTTTGGGCTGAGGCAATTAATACAGCTGTGCATGTCATAAACAGATCACCCTCTAGTGGTTTGGATTTCCAGGTTGCAGAGGAGATATGGACTGAAAAACCTCCCTCTTATGCGCATCTCCGTGTCTTTGAATGTGAGGCATTTTGCCATGTGCCTAGGGACGAGAGAAGTAAGCTGGATCCCAAGAGTGTCAAATGCATTTTTCTTGGTTATGGGGATGCAAGCGAGATGGGTTATCGTCTCTAGGATCCGCAAGCGCGGAAAGTCATCCGCAGTCATGATGTAGTCTTTCATGAAGACAAAATGCATAGGCAACCTGAGAGAGTTGTTGAGATCCGCAAGGTCATGTTTCAGAAGGAGCCGAGAGCTCCCGCACAACCAGTTGGACAACCTACAGCTGCAACAGATGCCCATAGTCAGGGTGTTGGACAGGCAACTGGGCAAACAACAGAGTCTGCCATGAGACAGTCTACTAGAGAAAGACATCCACCTGATAGATTTTAGCCCTCAATGCATTATGTCTTGGTTACAGATGCAAGAGAGCCTTTCACCTATGATGAGGCTATACGCAGGGGTGACAGCCACTCCTGGGAGAGGGCTATGTAGTCTGAGAAAGACTCCCTACATAAGAATGACACTTGGGGTTTGGTTTCCTTGCCTACGGATAAAAAGGCTTTGCCATGCAAGTGGGTGTACAAGCTAAAAAGTACCCCTGGACATCCCAAGCCGGCATACAAGGCTAGATTGGTAGCAAAAGGTTTTAAGCAAGAGCATGGTGTGGACTTTGACGAGGTCTTTTTTCCTGTGGTTAAAATGACCATCTTGCGCTAAGTCTTGGCTTTGGTTGCTCAGCTTGACTTGGATTTATACCAAATGGATGTTAAGACAAATTTTTTACATGGGGACTTACATGATGAGATTTATATGGAGCAGCCTAAGGACTTTGCAGAACCTGGCAGACAACACCTAGTGTGCAAATTGAAGAAAAGTTTTTATGGCTTGAAGCAGGCACCTAGAGAGTGGTATCATGAGTTTGATACCTTTATGCAGTCACAGGGCTACAACCGAAGTGCTATGGATCCGTGTCTTTACACGAAGAAAGCCCGTGATGGTTCTTTATTAATTTTGGTACTCTATATGGATGATATACTGATAGCAGGAAAAGCTCATGATGAGCTAGATGCGCTTAAGGCTCAACTCAATAAGAGCTTTGAGATAAAAGATCTGGGACAAGCCGCTCACATACTAGATATGCGCATTAGACGTGACAAGCATCAAGGACTCCTCTACTTGTCACAGAGGGACAACATTCATAAAGTCCTTGAGCGCTTCCGCATGCAGGACGTAAAGCCTATTGGCTGTCCATTGCCTTCTTATGTGAAGGTATCACTCGCTGATTGTCCGCAGACAGATGAGCAAAGGGCCGAGATAGCCAAGATTCCCTATGCATCCGCAATGGACAGTCTTATGTATACCATGATAGTCACTCCTCCAGATATTGCCTTTGCAGTTGGTGTTGTGGCACACTATATAGCTACATCTGGCAAGAAGTATTGAGATGCCGTGAAGGGTATCATGAGATACCTGAAGAGCACTGCAAATATGTGCATATGCTATGGCAACCAAGATACAAGAGTCGTGGAATACACTGACTTTGATTATGTAGGACATGCAGATAGTAGGAAGTCCACTTCCGGCTATGTATTCACCTATGCTGGAGGTGCTGTTTCTTGGATGTCTAGGGTGCAGAAATGCACGGCTCTTTCTACTACAAAGACTGAGTATATTACAGCCACTGAGGCTTGCAAGAAGGCCATTTGGTTGGGTCGTTTAGTTATTGACCTTGGTATTGATGCTATCCCTACACTGCATTCTAATTCTATGAGTGCTATTCCGTTAGCCAAGAATCTGGTCTTCCATGCAAAGACGAAACACATTGAGGTGAGGTATCACTTCATACGTGGGGTCGTTGAGGACAAGTCTGTTGATCTTGTCAAGATCTCGACTGACCAAAATCCTGCAGATCTGCTTACGAAAAGCCTCTACAAAGCGTTTTGCCTTCCTCAAGAGGTTGATGAGAGTGGGATGAGATGACGTCTTTCCTCATCCTGTTGTACATATGTACATGTTGTACTGTCTTTTTTTCTTTTTCTTTTCACTCCTCACTGGGACAAATTCGCCTTTAAGTGGGAGGTTGTTGGGAGTAAAGGCGCCTCTGCCTAGCCGCCTGTGTATTACTACACTGACAGTCACCGCCACTACACACTGCAGGTGGCGGACGTCCGTCACCGTCACTTTATTCTTTATTCTTTTAGTGATAGTTTGAATAAAGAAAGGCCCGGTCACACATTGTGACTGTTGGAGTTTCCATTTCTAGTCTCTCCCTTTCTTGCTCTTGCTCTCCCGCCATAGCTCTCGAGTCTAGCCTTTGATCCGTCACTCCCTTTCGTTACATATTTTTAACCATACTTAAATACATTGAGCCTTGCACACCATGCATTGGTTGCTACATAACAAAGGGATTTATATCATATATTCTTGTATGCCGTCCTTGTCCAACCATAGCATGAAAAATCGTGCGTTCGCTAAAATATCCTAGCAACCCCATCATAGCATGCTAGCCCGACTATCCAAAATCCATTGGATTGGTACTTCCATAATGGCCTTGCATTTACATTTCTTGTCTCGTAGAGATATCAACTATTTTGTTTCATTAGCATCTTTGAAAGCTTTAAATGAAAGCTTTGGCATTATCTTCGATGCACCTTGTTGTCCTGAAGATGTAGAAGATGCCTTTTTTTTTTTGCATTTGTTGTCTTTCTTCAAAACATTCAAAAATTGAGTAAATTGAGAATCCTTTGCCAATTCAACAAAGAGATTGACTGCTATCCTCATCCAATTCTTGAACTGGTCATCAAATTGCTCTTCACTTTGCTGCTCATCAACCTTCTTATACCCTGAAGACCGTGCATCTTGCCCAACAGCAACATTTTCAGCTTGCTAAGCCTTGTCCAAGGCCAAGGGTTACATTTTCTTCATTTCCATGTGAATGTTCATACTGAGAGGCATCATCACTGCTTGAGCCCATCTCACTATATAAATGCATATTGTTGTAATTTCTCAACTAAGAGTAAAAATCAACACCAGCACAAAGCTTTGGCTTACAATCAAGTATCTCACACCCACCAAATCAAGGGATCAAGTGATATCCGAGCAATGAAACCATGAAACCAACCTTTCTTCCGTGGATAGATCGTAATTCCCTAATTACAATCTAGTTACAATAGCAACATTTATTACCAAATTGAGAATGTAAATTAACTTATAATCTTGGACAATAAACACCCTGTTGGCCCCAAAATTAACACCCCTTTCGGTATTTCTTTAAATTAACTTAAAAAGAAGTTAATGTACAATGGGATTTTTCCAATTCTTTTTTGTATTCGAACTCCCCTTACTATCCAAAATGACTAGCAAGTTTTTAATTTAATTTTCCTCTTGATTCAAGCAATCAATTGGCTTTCACTCGCTTTAATGAAGATGAAAAATGCCCCAAATTCATTGATTTGCTAGTCTCTCCACTTGAATTTGACTAAAATAGCTTCAACCCTATTAAATCCAAGTCTTGAAGCTTCCAATTTTTAACATGCTTCCCAAGGCTATTACTAAACCCTAATTTTTTATACAAATTAGGATTTATCGTAGAAATTTTTTATATTTCTAAGCCTTTGGTGATCTCAATGTTATAATCTTCAAAGCAAAATTGTAAAAATGTTAAAAGATGAGAGAGAATTCTAAGGAAAGAAAATTCAAACTTTCTTTACAAAGAACTAAAGAAAATCAATCATTTACTATTGTTGTCCTGTCTCAATAGCATATAGATACTATCACCTACTGTTGATTTATCTTCTCCTACCCTTGGCTACCTCAAAAGGACCTCCAATGGCTACAGATCAAACCAGCAACATCTCCTATTTCTCTCTTGTAGAATGAATGCACTAAAAATACCTCTCCAATCTCTTAAGACATTTTTCAATCTTGCATCGATATTTTTGATAAGTGAAAATCTTCCCAAATGGTTTTTTCAACATTATCCATACTTAAATATTAACTTTCAATCTTTAAATACTAACAATCAATCTAATAATTATTTCAATGCCCAAAAAAATAATCTAACTACTGGCTAATAATTAAATTGGCCAAGCAACTTCCATTCCCGAGTATCTTTCCACCATCTTTGACCATCAGATTGACATGAGGTACCATTCAACGCCACTTCTCTAGCGTCACCAACTAACATTTTTTATCAAATGAATGACCTATGTCAACTGGCACCAAATACCACCAAGTACTTGTGCAACATAACTTATATAGCAACTTTTACCTTTGACATTCCATGATTTCCTGGAGTTTCGAGCTCGTAAATTTACTCTAATCTCAATTACACCTCACATGTGCAACATTTACTTAACCATGTGATTAAAAATCAATCCACATGTTAACTAAGGTTTCAAAAATACATGTCCTCATGACATGTTCTCATTCATTACACCCAAAATACTCAATTCTTTGTATGAAAAAAAAGCATCTAGAATGTGTCAGCTAAGCTCGATCATTGTCCTCTTGACTATCGTAGTGGTTTTTATTCCCATTACATCTTGTGCATTGTCTCTTTCATCCATCTTGTGTCTTTCATGAGACTTTCATCATTTTGCTCTTCTAACAAAATCTAGCCAAGTTGCTTGCAATATGTCTAAGAAAGTTGTCTATGTTCTTTAAACAATCACAAAATTACATTTCTCTCCTTAGAGATTCTATCATATGCCTATGGAGATCTAGCCAAGTTGTTGATGACATGATCAAAACTCCCAAAAGCGATCATAGTGCAACTCCTATAGCCCAATTAATCATCTAAATGTAGTTTAACTTTTCTACTAGCATGTCTATATGTGATCTCATAAGAATTAGTAGTTTCACTTTGATCGAGTCACAACTTCATACAATAATATAAAAGAAACTAGTTTGATCAAGAAACCTAGTTTTCTGCCCAACTTTTTAATAATTGCAACTATTGCCAAAGATTGTCTATTAACCACAATACCTCAACTTATGGAGCTTCTACATATTTTTAAGATTGAACAATTAGCAATCATGTGTGTCATGCCTATTCATCTCTTGCCTATGAGCCTCAATTTGAGTCAAACAAGGACATTTGGGGCTCTAACACAATGTTTGTCTATCGTTTTATACATCCTAGACACTTTAGGTGGAGGTGACACCAATGCATTTCATCTTTGGCATCATGGTCATTTTGGTCAGTTGGACCGGCTGACTTAGGCATCCACACTTTGGGCCTAGCCAATTTGTACACCAATTGTGGCCTCAATTTGCCTATCTACAAGCAACTTGCCCCCTCAATCCATTCATCCATGATTCAGCCATCCCTCTTCATTCTTATCTCATCCCCATAACTCCATCTACCACCCACTTTGACACTCTAAGCTGCATGTTGGGGCTGACTGTCGCAGCCTTGAGTCATTCAATCTTTTGTAAGTTAGTTTATCTTTTCTCTTGCACTTTCTTTCCATCTCCTTTATTTGCTCCATATTCACTTTCCTTTCCATTGTGTACTCTCACATGGTATCATTCGCCTTGGTGGAAGTGAGTCAGCTGAAGAGTAGCATCTGTCCATGTATCAGCCAGCGAGGCATCATTATCAGAGTTGCCATATCTGTGTCTTTTTGTCTGTTTGTACAGGTCAGCCTGTTCCTACACCAAACAGCCGTATTTTCAGCTGGATATTCCCTCAACTGCACCATTTTCTGCTGGCACCTCTTCCCACAGCTGCATTTTGCAGCAGGCAGATATTTTCTCAGCCCACCGACATCTGAAGCTGCATTTTCTACAGCTGGCAGTTCCTGAGTGCTGGGCAACAGCTTTCCAACCAGCCAACCTCTATTCAGCTGCTGATGACATACAAGCAAGCTACAAGGTGCTGCCTGCTTCCAATGATCCAAACCAGCCCATAAGCAGCTACATGTTCGCTCATGGACTCTTCTACTGTGATTGCATTTTGCAGCCAATTGCCTTGCTACTGCAGCATTTTAACATTCCAGCCTCAAATACTCCCCATTCTCCACTGCTGCACACCAGATCTCGCTGCCCAGCAGATCAATGGGCCCTGAACAAGCTGACATCATCATCATCCACATCGTTTTCATCAATAGCAGCAGTATTTTCTTGTTTCTTTTTGCAAGTTTTCTTGGAGGATACAAATGGCCGGACCAATACAGCTGGGGAGACAATGTGGGTCAGGACCAAGAAGACCATCAAAGTCACAACCAAGACCAAGAAGAATGGTATCCACAAAGCCGCGACCATGAGGATTGTCGTTCAAACCATCGAGATTGACACAGTAATCATGACATGGATCAACAACTAGATCGTAACTGGGTTCCTTCTGAACATCATCATATCATGCTATCCCTAATTCCTCTTCCATGGTCACCAATCCACAATTGGCTATTATGGCACCCCCTGTGCAGGTGCATTTCTAGCACAGTGGTCATTTTGGTCATTTGGGCAGACTGACATGGGCGCCCTAATTTTGGGCTTGGCCAATTTGTACACCAGTTGTGGCTTCAATTTAACTATTTATAGGCAGCCTGCCTCCTCAATCCATTCATCCATCACTCAGCCAACTCTCCTCATTTTGTCTCATCCTGCAGCCTCAGTTTGGCACCCACACTAACAATCCATTCATCCATCACTCAGCCAACTCTCCTCGTTTTGTCTCATCCTGCAGCCTCAGTTTGGCACCCACACTAACACTCTGAGCTGCATATTGGGGCTGACTATTGCAGCCTTGCATCATTCAATCTTTTGTCAATTTGTTCCTTCTCTCCCTAGTGTTCTTTCAGCCTCCTTGCTCTGGATCACTTTCGTTTCTGTTGCGCTGAACTGCACCTAGAGGGATCGAACAGTCCCCTAAAGTGAAGTGGACCACAGCTTTGCAAATGTCATAGCGGCCCTATGCAATTAACAGGTATCCACACCCAATTCTGAGATTGGCATGAGATGCCATCTTGAATCGTGCATGGATATGACCATCTCACCCACTGCCTGAATGGCATGGGTCACAATCATGCTAAGTGCCTTAAGTACATGATGAACACACATACACATCTGAGACAGATTGAGAGGGAAAAAGGGCTGTGCACAAACTATTGCATTCTGAGACTGAACGGCTCACGCACACTGATATGTGCTGCATGTGTAATTAGCCACAACTGAGAAGAGGTTGGCAATCTCTTGAATACAGAACTGGAAGGACCCATGCACATGGATACATGAGTGAAGAGTCTCAACTGACTAAGACATGCATCTCTGTCATGATGTTTAATCAGGCTGACCTGTCTAAGACAACTAGATCCAGTTAGCCACATAACACACAAAAATGCCTAAGTGAAAATACAAACTACTTAGAGTTAGGAAACAGGAAATCAGTGCCACGAGGCAAGCATGCACATTGACACAGCATGTGGCATTGTCTCCTATTGTCATATTTTGCAAAGCTTTTCAGCAGCTTTACAATGAGTTGTGTATTTCATACTGGCCCAGCCTGATTTTCAGATCTATCAAGATTGGCCAACTTGATCAGTTAGTAATGTACTTATATACTCAGACTCTCACACACTTAAGGATATAGTCACTTGATCTCAGCATCCAGCAGTTCAGCACATCCTTCTGTTCTTCTCAGTCTTCATCTTGGCCAGGGGCACTCAGTAGGATCAGGCCACTTGTCACATAGGCAAAGAAAAAACGAGACAGAGAAAGAAATGAATAACACAATTTCATCGCATGCACTAAAACATGCATGCATAAAAGGCACACATGTTGTGGCTTGGTTACCATGTCATGAATCGAAAGCCACTGTCCTTATGCCTCTCAAATTCAGGCACCTGAACTCCAGCAAAACCGGTGCAGGCAAAATGGAAAACACTTGACGAACATAGTAAGACAAACATATAAACAGACAGTCCTCCTTTTTATGCCTTACAAGCAGTCAAACCCAGTAAAGGCAAAGGCACAACCAAAGCAATAGTCTACTATGTCGGAAGGCAATATTTACATGGGATTGGAGAGAGAGCATACATACTCTGTTGTTTTAAGCTCTAGCTATACCTTAATCAAAAGCAGAAGGTAGAGCTATTGTGCAATTATACCTTCTAACAATGGTGTCTGCACCAACACTGAATCCAGAGTTAT
Organism: Lygodium microphyllum; assembly: GCF_053477565.2. Taxonomy (NCBI): domain Eukaryota; kingdom Viridiplantae; phylum Streptophyta; class Polypodiopsida; order Schizaeales; family Lygodiaceae; genus Lygodium; species Lygodium microphyllum. The sequence goes on from NC_141162.1 coordinate 78,847,898, forward strand.
CATCATGAAAGCAGCAATCTAAAACTGCCCCAGAATGAGCATATTGACCCTTCAAAATGTTTGCACTTGCATCATACAGTCGAACTTTCTGTAAGCACATTACCAACCCACAAACAAAAACCTTGGTAAGCATATGGTTGGAGAAACTCAAAGACATGTTTTTAGAAATACTGAGACAATGTTCCTGTTATGGTCCAAAACGTGCAACAATATTTCAATGTTATGCCCTGAACAGTCAGATGCACTAAGGACAATCCACCAAACTACACACAAACTTCACTAGCTAGGTCTTCAATTTCATCAAGCATGGATTTTCATGGGGCATAAGCCACAACCAACACATTTGAGTTATCTAAAAATAGTATAAACAGAATAAGAAGTTAGACCAAAAAAGTTTAATTTTAGGCTTGCATTATATCTTGCTGACCCCTGTAAAGCACAAGCAGCAAGCTACACACAAATGTGCAAGCACTTACTGCACATTACAAACATATGCCGTATTTTTTAAAGATAAAAAGGCAATCTGTAGGAGTTTGTGTGATTAGAGTTGGGTTTTAGCAAAGACATAACCATATGCTAGGGCTGGGAAAAACATGGTTATGGAGAGCTGAGGGAAGCATGATAGACACAAATATGCAGAACTTGCTGGGCACTATAAACATAAGCTGTCTCTTATTTTTGCGATGCCAAAAAAAAAAGACAATTTGTAGGAGTTTTCTGTGATGAGGGTTGAAACATACGAGTTTTTCTTCTCTTAGTTTTTGCCGTACACACTGTTTCTCCCCATAAACACTATTGTCTCTCTGATATGGTATGAGTGCATACCGTCCCATCACTTTTCTTGACATGGTATTAGAGCAAAGATGCTCAAAGAGCTAAAGATTCTCTTCATTGGAGAAGGTAGACAAAGGTTGCAAGTTCAGCATCACCTTCAAATTTCCCCTATTTCCATTGCATCATCAAGAGATACCCTTGTCTTCTTCTCCCTCTTAGACTCCCTTTATAGGTTTGCCACATGATGTTATGACCTCTTTGCAAATAGAAGGACCAACCACTAAGTGCTCCTCCTAAGGCAAGAACAGTCATACCACCAAAGATTGTCATCATCAACCTTTGCTCCCTACCCCACCGGAGTATATGTGTCTTCCCCCTATCATTCATTGTACCACCTCCCCATTCTAGGCCATGGAGATCATTCTACATCGACTATCAAATTTTTGTGCTCAAGGCAATAAGACACAAACAATGCACACTAAGCCCTTGCAAGCAAAAGGAGGCTCTAAGACCTCACAAGATGATAAGCCCTCTTGGAGACCATTGCTCCACCAAGAGATAGTGGTTGTTGGGTACCATCTCCTCATCACACCACTCCTTCAAGAGAGTGTGGTTGTTCGACTTCTTCCAACTCCTTTGACCAAGAGACAAGGTTGTTGTCCACTTGTGGCTCCACAAGAGCTACTTATTTTCTCACCTTCCTTGTATTGCTCCACGAACACGAACTCCAATGCGAGTGCTAAGGATATTCTATGTGATACCCCTCCCTCACTCCTCGCTCTAATCAAGTTCAGGAGGCCACTTTGGACTCTATCTTGCTTCTATTCCTTTAAATCACCAAATACCTTCTTTGACACTGCCAACAACATTTCCTTCGTCAACAAACACTTCGAAGGCCATGATCCATGAGTTTCTTGATTCCCTATCTCTCACCAAGGCAGATTCACAAGAGAACCCTCTTTCTTCTCCTTCACAAGAGGATCCCATTCCTTCAACTTTAGAGGGGATCCCTACTCATCATGCAGTTCTTCACCACCTTGTGGACAACCCTTTTCCTTTTTGGAGTGGTTGACATCTCTATGCCATCTGACCCATTTACTCACATTGCTACCTAGGATCTACGGGGTTCTTTCTAGTTCAAGGCTTTGGATGTTTCAACCATGGCTTGGTGGCTAGGCCTTCGTATTCCTTCCAACATGGAATAATGGAGCTTGTGGCTTCTCTCTTGAGGTTGAGTTTTGGGTTCTCTAAGCTCATCATGACTACCATACTTTACTACATGTCACCTTACAAGTGGAACATTGGGATTCTTAGGTGGATCTTCTCTCTCGCTCCTCTTTTTTACTCCTTTTTGGGCCTAAGAGGGAGCGTTGAGAAACCATGTCATTCAATACATTTCTTCCCATTCATTCCCTTTGGTTTCGCACTAATAGCCCCAAAAAGGGTTGGGCACCCATTTAATAAGGTGCCACTCTAGATAGCCCGTGCTTATTAATATGGCACTAGCTCCCCTCATGTCACACTCACTTATAGTCATTTATCCATTTGTCATTCTTCTCTCCTCTTTCCAACCTCTCCACTACTGCTCACACCCCGCAAGAAGACATTGCAATTCATGGCTTGTGCTCCCCTACTATCAAGCACCCTATTCCTCTCAATGCAAGCTACATTTTGATTCATCTTCTTCTTCTTTTGAATTTCTGAGTTTTTCTTCTCTAAGTATTTGCCATACACACTGTTTCTCCCTACAAACCCTACTATCTTTTTGATATGGTATGAGTATATATCATCCCGTCACTTTTCCTGACAGAGCACTCCTTTAAATGTTTCACACTTTGCATAGGAGCAATTTGAACCATCTTAAGGTCCCAATGTTCCTCCACTACCAATCACAAGGGGACACCCTATAGGTTTAGTAGGTCTATGAATATCATAAAAAAGGAATCTGCAATGATGGTAAAGAAATTGACCCTTTTGAAGTCAATTGACAAATGCAATGAAAAGCTTGTCTACACTTGGATGGAGGACATGGATAGTGCCCTTGCCTTTGCGGCAAATGCAATGAATTAAAATATTCATGCAAAAGTGTCTTACAAATGGACTAGCTCTTTGGGGGAGTCATACAACAAGATTCAAGCAATGAGCACTTGAACAAAGATGCACAAGACTATTTCAACACCTATAAATTGCAACAAAGGAATGAGTGGGAATCCTTTTAGTAGCAGCAAAGGAGGATGTGGATACAATATTTACATGCTTCGTGAAATTCCTCCTCGCATATCCTTTCTCTCTCTCTAGCAAAGAGGTTATTTCTAAGTTTGTGGACAGCTTGCATACCTTTGGTATTTGAGTTCATGTGGAGGCAAGTGTTTGGATTATTTGGAGTAGGCCATGCAATTGGTTATCAACCTTTGAGAGGCGACAGATGGGCAAGCAAGATTGAACAATCTAACAAGTGTGTTGTTGCAAAAGTCAAAGTGAAGGGCAACTCCAAGTGTACTGAATGAGACTCTTTATGGAGACGACTACTTGTGAATCAACACAACAATTGCAAGAGGAGAACCGGTATTTCAAGTGCAAGGAAAAGAGCCATATCATAAGTGTCCTTAGCAATAGCAATCAAACATGAGTTTATAAATGGCTTCATTCGCAAAATTGACTATTAGTCAGCATCAAACTCTAGTAGCGATCAAGATGGTGCAACAAAAAGTACAAACTCCACAAATTTGAGATCTCAATCATGGCATCATTATGGTTTGGGATAGAAATACAAGTGCATAATTCAAGTGTAGCAACCAAGAGCTTTAGTCACATATGTCTTCTTTCCATACATAGCATTGACAACAGCTCTTCAAAGGGAGTGCTTAGTTGTAGAGGCAAAGACTACAGACAACAAAGATTTAGTTGCGCCAACCATGAGGAATGTCAAGAGGAGCACCAATTGTGTGTCTTGGAGGTGGGATTCTCTAGTCTAGAGTTATAGGCATGTACTCAAAGCAACCTTGGCAATACGCAAAGGTGGTTTGCCAATTAGGTGGTTCCTAGTTGGTTGTGTAGAAGAGTCCTTAAAACATATGATTGATGATGTCGCATGAATGGCGTTCTCAAGCTTTATAGTTGCTTGGACAAGTGCAAGCACAAGAGTTGCTTTACTCAAAGCAATTCGCCATTATGGCTAGTAATATGGTCATGTTGGTTACTTGTGGTGGCATTGACAAGTACTTGATAGCAAGGGCAATTCCCAAAAAGGAAACTATGGAAAGTTCACAAACTAGTTTCCATAGACTTAAAATTTGTGTTCATCTTCAAAGAGGTTGGATGCACATCTATGAATTCAAATGGGTGCAATGTTGTTGAGCACAACTACAGTTCCAAGGAGGGAGAACATATTGCACCTATGATGTGTCATTGCCATGGCAAACAAGCAACTAGCTCATCACATGAAGGTTGGAGCAACAATCACACATGGCACATTTGTATGGCAGCAATCATGTAAGTCATAAGAGTCACAAAAAGTTTACATACCAATCACTAACTTTGATGACATGATGATACTTGCCGTTGGCATGCCAACATTGTGCTCTTTGATCCTTGATTTCTACATTAGTAGGAGTACTATACAACGCTTTCCATAACTCCTCACCATCATCTTCTAATTGGATCAAGGACTTGGCTTATCCATTTCCCACTAGATATATTCAATGTGACTAGTTCAAGGCTCCACTCCCATGGGCTTGTTTTATCCACCCCTTTCAACAAGTTCTCACCTAGAGAGAGGGTCATGCTACTTGGTTGGACATCTACATCAATAGACTTCATCAATATGCACATGGTCCAATCTTCCATCAAATTTTCTACTTCTCTCCTCAACTACACCCCAAACTCGATAAGGGGTGTTAGTAGGTATGTATAATGTCTAATTCCGTATACATCTCTTGCTTGTAAGCCTAAGTTTGAGTCACACAAGGACCTTGGGAGCTCTATCATGACAATAGTCTGTCAATTCATCTTGTGTGTCAATCTTCTTCATTTCATGCACATTGGGTACACATAACAACATATTTGCCACTTTTCCACTTTAGCCTATTCGCTTATGATTCATGGAGTGCATTTTGTTTTTGACCATATAGGCAACTAGGCCAATAGTTTTAACCACTACCATCCTTTTGGCATCACACAAATGTGTTCATGCATCCTATACCTATTTATAGGCAATCCTACACCCATGCCTCCTTCATCTAGACCAAACAATCAACATTCCAAACCATGATCATTCTAAAACATCTTTCTCAATCAGCTTGTCTACCATCAACCCGGACGCTCTCACTCACTCACCTCCACAACATGCAAGGGTTGTGTAATATCCCCACTTTAATTTCAATCTTCCCGACTTTTCGCAAAATGGACTTAAAGAACTCTAAACCATTAAATAGATAAGATCTCGAGTAAAATGGTTTGAGATTCATAACCTAACATTTTTCCGAATCGATAAGGACTGTAGCCATCCGTCACGAAAGTTACCACGTAAATGTGAGTTATAAGCCATAAGTTGAATTTAACCAAACCCATTTAAAACTTAGCAAAGCAAGACAAATCACAAAGCTTTAAGCTTTAAAGCTTGAAATCTTATTAGGAAAAAGAAGAAGGAAAAGAAGACGTCGGCGAACACGTTGTCGCTTCCCCTCCCTCCCCCTTCTTTTCAATTTAAAAATACGACGCCATAAACCCCCAAATTTGGAGTTCCTATTTGTCAATGAAAAAGCATGATTTCTCCTTCTGTAATTTAGTAATTAACTCCGACAATCTCCCCCTTTTCTTAGTTCGATGAGAGACTTGGACTAAAGCAAGATCGTTTGAGAGCCAAGTAAATTAGTCATGGCATCTCTGGCAGCCTCTCTAGACCTCAAAGATCAAATCACAAACATCAAATTGCATCGTGAAAGCTTCTAAATTGCGGATTTGCCAAGATACCCTCCATAAAGAGTTCTTCTTCTTTGCCACAACCCTTCTTCAATTTAGCTATATAAATACGAGACATAAAGAGCCATGGAGAGCAATCCGAGCAAGAGAGGAGAGACCCTTCCCAAGAGTATAGAGCAAGAGAGAGTGGGGCAAGAGAAGTACGAGAACAAACATTTCTCATCACAAAGATAAGGAGGATACTCTGCAAGCTCTTAAATTCAATTCCTCCATCCCTTCTAACCTATTTCTCTGTGGAATCAAGACTCTTCTCGATTTTTCTAAATTCTTAGTGATCGCCTTTTCCCATTAATCAAAATTCCGTCAATCTAATTATCCCCAAGCTCCTTCGTCAAAATTCATTTTCAATCCTACGATTAAAGACCATGGTCCTGAAGAAGAAAGTTATACGAAGATCGCGGAGGCAAGAGCTGCCAATAATGCTGCGGACATAATCACTCCAAACAAAATGACAAGTACTGGGGTTACAAACAAAGCTGCCAATACCATCAATCAAGCACTTGTCATGAATTCCTATGTACTATATTTTTATAATAAAGGCAACTAGCAAGCTACCATCCCATGAACAGGCAACAAAAGCTGCATTCATAAAATAAGATTTTATTCAATTTCTACATATAATCTTTCAAATGAATTTTTTACCACAAATTCCAAGGAGGTAACTTGGATTTGTATAAGATGAACCTAAGCAAATACAAAGAAAATGTTGCGTCCCTAAGAGACTTAATATTCCTAATTGATCTATTGAAACCTCCAATGGATAATCACACATGCTAATTCTCAATATATAAAAGACCTTGAGATGAAATTTCCAAAGAATACTGCTCGTAATTAAATTAACCAAGATTTTCTTTTATCGCAAGCAAAGACCCACAAAAGTCCAAAGGGGTTATTCTCAAAAATAAAATTCTTATTTAGATTCAGTCCAAACTAGATTCTGAGAAAGGAAAAATCCAAAAATACTCTTGAAAGATATTACCACTTTACGTTGAGTTTTGCCTTGATGTTATTATTTTTTAGAGAAAAGATTTATCTTGAAAATAAAAAAAAATTGTATAATGCATCCGAATTAAGATATTTGTGATTGCAAGTTAGATATTAATCTTTCCTAAAATCATCAAGCTAAAAGACGAATAACCGAGTACACATCGCCGTCTGAGGCAGTATTCCGATGAGAACAAAACGCTGACTAAGATAGTGTTCTTGATGGTGCTAGATCTCCCCAAGGCTAGCGTAAATAAAACCTACTCCAAGGGGTTTTCTATTTTTGTTTCACACAATAAGTATAGACCGATCATGATGCGAAAGATCTTGTCGTAAGAAACTCTAGTCAACAAAAGGAGGTGAGGATACCAAGGGGCTCTAATCATAAACTCCTTAGCCTCTTATGAACTGCCAACTACCCTTCAATTTCCAAACAGTGTCTTCAAAATTCCAATACTAGCTAAGGAACTAAACTTGGAAAAATAATACCTTCGGATTGACATCACTCTAGTCAAAACAGAAAACATCGTAAAAAGTTATTTTTCTTAAAGAAACCTACTAAGAAGGAATTGCTTTACTATGTTTTTGTATCGTGAATTAAAGACGTGTAACAAATTAGTATCAAGAGATAATTCAAAGAAGCTGTTTTTGTATATTGAACCTAAAGTAAGATAATTAAATAATTAAAAATACTCTCTGGAGGAAAGCAAAAAGGTGGACCTTGACGGATCCAAACCTATGGTTGAGTGGTCCTAGTAAGCCGAGAGCTTTCCTAAAAAAAATTAAAAATCACATTTTTTATCGACCATTAGAAATCAGAAAGCCTGACTCACATCACTTTCGAACCCTAGGCAGAAGGGATTAAAGTGTTATACTTCTCCCATTCTCTTTGAACCCAGCGCAACATAAGTCCGTTTCAATCAATAATTCCTGTAAGGAATGGAATCTCGAACCACTAATACTAGTCTACCGTTAGTAGTCAATTTAAGCAAAAAGACTCAAATTGATCCTCGTGGGAACCACTGGAATCTCCAATTAGCAAACTCCGAGGGTTTTTATCAAAATCCCAAACGGTGCTTTTTAGGACATCTCTTGATGAGCTACTAAGAACATACCACCAAGGAAAGCTCGAGTGGACACATTACAATTGGTCTCAGAGCACACGTTGATATAGGACACAACGCAAGTAAATAAAACTAAATATATTTACAACATAAAATATATTTGCCTTAAGTCTAGACATCTCTTGATGGGCTATTAAGAATGTATCACCAAGTAAAGCTCGGGCGGATACGTTACAATTGGTATCAAAGAGCACGTTGATATAGGACACAATACAAGTAAATAAAACTAATTATATTTACAACATAAAATATATTTCCCTTAAGTAGTGAAAATCTTATCTTCTTAATATATGTTCTTCATTTCTGACAAAAAAACAAACCTTAAAAACGATTCTTGATGTTCCAAGTTATATTTACGTCAACAATGCACTCCTCTAGTTTCAACTGAAGAAACCAAATGATACAAGTATTAGATCACATATACAATCCTTCACCCTTATATTGCGAAAAACGATGGATGTTAAGCAAAGAGTATTGTTACATTGACGCGAACCATCTTACTTACCTCCAAGTAAATTTAAAAATGCTAAGGTAAATGAAAGCCCTTAAGGTTGTCAAGATTTATCTCTTCTATGAGGCCAAAGTAAACTCAAATATGTTGACTAGAGGACGATAGATCAAATTAAACCGATACATCTATGAGGAGGTTACAAAGGTTATACCGACTAATCAAGTCATGATTGTAGAACGCTCCAAATGCCACAGCTATAAGAAAGATGGATTACCTGATCCTCCCTTGAAATATAGATTTTTTTATATTTATTCTCAGAATTCTAGTTACTATGCGATGGATATATCGCAATGCAATGCCTAGATTGTGGTAGAAAAACCTTTTCTAAGAATAATATGAACTCTCAAACTACTCAAATAATGTATTCCCTTTCTATTGACATAAAGAAATATTTTTGTCCATCCATTTGTCTCTTTGATAATCAAAAATAGTGAAAAGATATTATCCATTTGATGTTTTTTTTTTTAAATTAAAACTCTCTTTTGAAGTGTAAACCCTGATCATTATCAAAAGGCTAAGTAGTACATAATTCCCTACCTAAATTAATGAGATAGATTAAGCAAGTAAGCATCCTTTTTTTGAATATGATTGGAGAGAAAATTAATCATAAAACTTGCATAATTTTCTAGAACGTCACCCTAAATCTCAATACTATCAAAAGCTCAAGAAAATAAATTTCTTCTCAAGCAATATAAGCCATCGGAGTTTGATAGTAAACAAAGGGTAGGTGGGAAATATCTTCCGCCCACATGCCTCTCACCGACGTTCTCAAAAAGCAAGTCTCCATTACATGGATATCCGTTGAACAATCTAGCTTTAGAAGCTTAAGCGAAGTTTGATAACCGCCCCTATCTTAAGGTTACCCGACCTTAGCAAAGAATTCGAAGTCATAATTGACGCAAGCTCTCTTTCTTTGGGTTGTGTGCTTATATAAGAAGAACGTCCAATAGCTTATGCTTCAAGAAAATTAAAGATCCATAAAAGAAACTGGGCCACACATAATCTAGAATTACTTGTTGTAATTCATGCCTTTAAATTATGGAGACATTACATGCTTGGTAACACGTTTTCTCTAGTCACTGATCATAAAAGCCTAGAGTGAATTTTTACTCAACCAAGTCTCAATATGAGACAACACCGATGGATTGAGACCTTGTAAAATTTTGACTTTGAAATCAAATATAGACCAAGCGAGGAGAATGTGATTGTAGATAAAGCTGTAAATCATTTCTTAATGCTCTAATCCTAGAGGAATCCTCTAGGGCTAGAACTCTTGCTACAATGATTTCAATGCCCAATAACCCTCTCATAGAAATGGCTAAAGAAAAGACAACGAAAGATCCAAGCTATCAGAGATTATTAAGAAGAGACAGCGAAAGATCCAAGCTATCAGAGATAATTAAGAGAAATTTCCGTCAAGGATTCAAATCCAAAACTTGAGACTAAGTATCAAGATTTTTCTATAAACAAGGAGCTTGCCTATTACAAGACAAGACTCTGTATTTTTGCAAGTTAGAAACTCAAAAGAAAATTACTCTGAGAAACTCACGATTCTTCATTTTCGAGTCATCCTAGTTTTGCTAAGACTCTTAATACAATCAGAAGAAGCTTCTATTGGAAAAGACTCAAGGATGATGTAATGAAGTATATCACCGAATGCTTAAGCTGCCAACAAATTAAGACCGAGCGTATCAAGTTGCCAGGAAAGCTTGAGCCACTTGACATCCCTCAAATGAAATGGAAGTATATTAGCATGGATTTTATAGTTGGATTACCTCTGATACAAAAAGAATAACTCCATAATGATAGTCATTGATATACTAACAAAAGTTACACATCTTATCTTATAAAAACCAATTACAAGGGTTCCGATATCGCCAAGCTTTTCATTAAGAAAATTTTCAAGTTGCATGGATTACCCCAAAGAATCATCAACGACCGTGATTTTCTCTTCACCTTAAACTTTTGGAAGAGTTTGTCTGAAGATCTAAAAACCCAACTCTGCTTCAATACTACTTACCATCCCCAAACCAATGGTCAAACAGAGCAGGTCAACCAAGTTATTAAAGACATACTGAGAGCTTATTGTAATAGGGAATCCAAACGATGGATCCAATACCTACCCTTAGTTGAATTCGCCTACAACGCATCATACCATCAAAATATCCAAATGACTCTTTTTCAGACACTATATAGGCAATATTATCTTACACCATTAAATTTTTCCAATCCTACCCTACGGATAGAAGCATCTAGGCAAATGCTGAAAAGAATGGATCAACAAAGTGAAAGCTATAACGCAAGATATTCAAGCCGCCAAGGATCGACAAAAAGCATATATTGATCAACAAAGGCAAGAACGCATTTTCAAAGAAGGTGACATGGTTTTCCTAAGAGTTTGTCCAAATAAAAGTTCCTTATCTTTAGAGAAATTCAAAAAGCGAAGTCCCAAGTATTGTGGGCCATATAAGGTGCTCTAAAGTGTCTAAGACCAAACGCCTACAAGTTGCAACTCCCTAATAACTTGAAAGTACATAACATATTTTATGTCAATCTATTAAAAGCTTATGTTCCTAACCCAGACCATGTACTTAACAACCAACAAATTGTGATGCTAAGTCAAGTCCTTGAACTTCAACCAAAAAAGATTCTTGACATGCAAAAAAAAACTCTTAAGAAGCAAAACCCTTAGAGAGTATTTCGTCCAGTAGAAAGACTACACAGAATGGACTTAAAAAACTCTAAACCATTAAATAGAGATGGTCTCGAGCAAATTAGTCCGAAGTTCGTAACTCGACATTTTTTCAAATTAATAAGGATTGTAGTCATCCGTCATAAAAGTTACTATGTAAACATGAGTTATAAGCCATAAGTCGAATTTAACCAAGCCCATTTAAAACTTAGCAAAGCAAGACAAATCACAAAGCTTTTAAGCTTTAAAACTTAAAAGCTTATTTTAAAAAAACAAAAGGAAAAAAACATCAACAAACAAGCCACCGCTCTCTTTTCTTTTTTTTTTTTTTAAAACCGCACTATGAACCTCTAAATTTAAAGTTCTTGTTTATCAATGAAAAAGCCTGAATTCTCCTTTTGTGATTCAACAATGAACTTTAACAATCTCCCACTTTTCTCAATTCAATGAGAGGCTTGGACTAAAGCAAGATCACCTGAGAGCCAGGCGAATCAATCATGGCATCTTTAACAACCTCTTTGGACCTCAAGGATCAAATCGCCAACATCAAATTTGCATCTTAAAAATTGCTAATTTGCCAACATACCTTTCATTAGAAGTTCTTCTTCTTGGCCACAAACCTTCTTCAATTTAGCTATAAATACGAAGCATAAAAAGCCATGGAGAGCAGTCCGAGCAAGAGAAAAGAGACACTTCCCAAGAGTATAGAGCAAGAGAAAGTGAGGCAAAAGAAGCACGAGGACAAACGTTTCTCATCACGAAGACAAGGAGGATACTTCACAAGCTCTTGAATTCAAATCCTCCATCCCTTCTATTCTATTTCTCTGTGGAATCAAGACTCTTCTCAATTTCTCTCAAATCTTAGTAATCACCTTTTTCCATTGATCAAAACTCTATCAATCTAATTACCCCCAAGCTCCTTCGCTAAAATCCATTTTCAATCCTACGACTAAAGACCATGGCCCCGAAGAAAAAAGTTATATGAAGATCGCAGAGACAAGAGCTATCAATAATGCTACGGACACAATCACTCCAAACAGAATGACGAGTACTAGGGTTACAAACAAAGCTACCAATACCATCAACCAAGCACTTGTCATGGATTTCCATATACTATATTTTTATAATAAAAGCAACTAGCAAGCTACCATCCAATGAATGGACAACAAAAGCTCCATTCGTTTTTTAAAAAAATTATTCTATTCTTATATGTAATCTTTTAAATGAATTTTTTACTGCAAATTCTAAGGGGATAACTTGGGTTTATACAAGATGAACCTAAGCAAGTACAAGAAAAATATTGCATCCCTAAGAGACTTAATATTTCTAATTAATCTATTGAAACCTCCAATGAATAATCACACATGCTAATTCTCAATATATAAAAGACCTTGAGATGGAATTCCCAAAGAATATTGTTCATAATTAAATTAACTAAGATTTTCTTTTATCGTAGACAAAGATCCACAAAACTCCAAAGGAATTATTCTCAAAAATAAAATTCTTATTTAGATTCAATCCAACGAGAAAGGGAAAATCCAAAAAGACTATTGAAACACTTTACGCTAAGTTTTGCCTTGATGTTATTATTTTTTAAAGAAAATATTTATCTTAAAAATAAACTTTTTATGTATAATGCATCCAAATTAAGATATTTGTGATTGCAAGTTAGATACTAATCTTTCCTAAAATCATAAAGCTAAAAGACGAATAACCGAGTACAGATCGCCGACTGAGGTAGTATTCCGATGAGCACAAAATGCTCACTAAGACAGTATTCTTAATGATGCTAGACCTCCCTAAGGCTAACGTAAATAAAATCTACTCCAAGGGGTTTTCTCTTTTTGTTTCACACAATAAATATAGACCGATCATGATGCGAAAGATCTTGTCGTAAGAAACTCTAGTCGATGATGAGGAGGTGAGGATACTAGGGGACTCTAGTCATAAACTCCTTAGCCTCTTATGAATTGCCAACTACCCTTCGATTTTCAAACTGTGTCTTCAAAGTTCCAATACTAGTTAAAGAACTAAACTTCGAAAAATAATACCTTTCGGGTTGACATCACTCTAATCAAAACAGAAAACATTATAAAAAGTTATTTTTCTTCAAGGAACCTATTTAAAAGGAATTTCTTTACTCTATTTTTGTGTCATGAATTAAAGACGTGTAACAAACTTGTATCAAGAGATAATTCAAAGAAGATGTTTTTATATGTTGAACCTAAAGTGATAGATAATTAGGTAATTAAAAATGCTCTCTAGAGAAAAGCAAAAAGGTGGACCCTGACAAATCCAAATCTATAGTTGAGTCGCATTTTTTATCGACCATTAGAGATCAAAAAGCCTGACTCGCATTACTTTAGAACCCTAGGCAAAAGGAATTAAAGTATTATACTTCTCACATTCTCTTTTCACCCAGTGCAACATAAGTCCGTTTCAATCATTAATTGCTATAAGGAATGGAATCTTAAACCATTAATACTAGTGTACCATTAGTAGTTGATTTAAGTAAAAAGACTCAAATTAATCCTCGTGGAAACAACTGAAACCTTCACTACGAAGTAGACTCAAGCAAGCCTAGTTAGCAAACTCCGAGGTTTTTCATCAAAATTGCAAATGACACTTTCTAAGGCATCTCTTGATGAGCTACTAAGAACGTACCACCAAGGAAAGCTCGAGCGAATACATTATAAATTGGTTATGTATAACCTTGCATTGGTGTTTTTAAACCAATGTAACTTTTACTGTTTTTGTGCTTCATCTATGCTTTTTATCTTAGGCACACTCCCACAACATTGCACAAGTCAAAACACATTTCAGATAACATAAACCTCCCAACAAAACAATGAATTTCATCAATGTTCTCCAAAATCATATCTAATGGCCTGAATGTAGAGTCTCTCAAATCAAAAATCCAAGTTCATGCTCATTTATTTATATAGTAGTATTTGGCCAAGCAAGTTTCTTGATATAAAAAGCTTATCAATAAGCAAGCAAAAGCAATAAATAACCAAAGACCATAGAAACAGGGAACGGCCGTTCCGGCCTATAGAAACAGTTTAACGCGTTCCAGATCCTTGGAGGAGGTGAAACGACCAGGGAACGTTCCCTGCTGTTCCCTGGTCCGTTCCCTATTTGGAACGGCCATTCCAAGCCTGTTGACCAAAAATTTACATTTTTCCACGTTTTTTCTTTTTGCTTATATCATACTTCTTCTACTACATATTCACCTATCTCCATTGCCTAATGTGCACACACTAATCTCTCTCTTTTTTTTTTTTCGTAAAAGGTAATTGTATTAATTACGAAAAAAGGTACAAGATCACTAATCTCTCTCTCTCTCTCTCTCTCTCTCTCTCTCTCTCTCTCTCTCTCTCTCTCTCTTTTGAATATTCAAAGTGTTAAGACAACCCACAAGCCAATTAGGAGTCCATGCAAAGCTCAAATTTGATGCATTATAAACTCTTGCAAATCACAATCAAATTTCAGCCTATTCTCAATTCCAAGGTAATCATCCATTTATATTGTCTAATTTCAAGGGAAACTAGAATAATTGGGGCAATTCATGAGCAATTTGGAGCTATGGGAATAATCGATTCAATTTTGGGACATTTGGGTCAATTTGGAGCATTGAGGGATATTGGGGCAATTAGAGGGACATTCTTTGGGGCAACTTGATCATGCAGGGCATATTTGGGGCACTTAAGATATGTGCCACTCCCCCCCGTTCCCATTCCCCCACCTTGGACGTTCCCCCCATTCCAGGGGGTCCCACTCCCGTTCCCCGTCCAGGTAACTATGCCAAAGACAAAGGCAATCACAACTTCCTCATCTCTATTTAAACACTCTAGCAAACTTTGAAATACACAATTTATTCAAAATTTTCCAAGATGAAGCCAAATCCACCCAAAGAAGTCTGAATCAATTTAAGAATGCCTAAAAGCAAGCTTGTCAAGGAAGCTACTATAAGAAATGAGAGGTGATTGTATCAATATAAAGAAAGCTTCTTAGAAGAAGTTGCCTTACAAGACTCTTCTTAAAAGAATCTACCTATAAAATGAAGCTGCTAACTAAAGCTCCCTCGAAGAAAGCTTTGTAAAGAAGCTATGATAAAAATCTCGAGGCAAAAGCTACTAAAAGAAAGCCTCTTGAAAAGCGTTAGAAATGGCAAAAAGAAACTTGTGACAAAAGCTACTTTAAAAGAAGCTTGTTGCCATTTGCAATAGCTTCCAAAAGCTCTTAAGGGATGGAAGATTTGTTATCTTGCTTTAGGGCTGCAATCTCAATGGTTGGAGTTAAAAAAACCATCTTCTCTAGCAAAAGATAATGCAAGAAAGGTTATTTCAACCGTTCCATTTTGTTGTTGATTGATAGAGCAATGATGTAATTGTCAAATCCTTGGATTTCTATCATTTTCCATGTAAGTAGAAACAATAACACTATATCTTACAAAGGTAAGAAAGCTAGCTTATGTACATGTGGTAAGGTGAGATCAATACTATGCTAGAAGTTAGACTATAGCACTTAATCTAGACATTCACAACTACCAATAGGTATAATGGTGGGTATCGACCACAAAAGTCTACAAAGATCCACAAAAATGAAAAACAAAAGCCATAAGTTTAAACATTGGAAATCCTACTGGACAATTTCAATTCATTCCAATATAAAACTTCCATTTTTCCCCATAACCCTTTTCAAAAGTGGGTTGATAGAATAGCCATGGTAGATTGACTCGCAATTACTTTCACATTGATAATTGACAATAATGAGAATCATCGCTCGAGTCCAATACCTAACATTTCTTTCTTTCACTTTTCAAAGACTGAGTATAGTAATCACTTTTAAAAATAAACAAAATAAAGAGCATTTGGATCTTAACACAATTTCTCTTGGCTTTGAACCTAAAAGATGTTGCACATGGCTTTGCAGTTGACCTTGGTCAATCGATGCCATCAAAGAATACACTTGCACTTTCCAAAGTATTAAAGAGGCACAACCTAATTTAGCAACACCAACTTGTGCTATCATTTTTCAAAGGCGGTTCACAACACAAGACCTTCCTGTAACATTCCAATTCTCACAACATAGGTAATGTGCGCACTTCAATGTTCTGGAAGAGTATGATCATGCAGCAATATCAACAAAAGACCTATAACCACACTCCTACTATCTATAGGGGTGGGCTGTTGAACAACTAAGTTCTCAATTTGCACAATCCAAATAACTGAGCTAAGGAGAAAAATGCAGTTTCATGACTTTAGCCACTGTGATGCAAGACCAGGGGAACTGCTGGCATGAAACAAGGCTGCTAGAGCAATCCTGATCAGGAAGACTGATCAGACACCAGGCTTATTTGATATGAAAATCGTGGATTAGGCTAGCACAAAATGCATATGGTGGCTTTGTAATGCCTAGTTAATGGACTTGGAGCATTGAATTGCTTGAGAAGTTAAACGATTGATAAAGTCCCCAAATTATTGATTCTCCAGCAACTGGCTCTCCACAAGGTGCCTACCTACTGTGTGGAAACCCACAATATTTATTGATCCTCCACAAGCTGCCTGTCTAACCTGTAACTATCTCACAGCCCACCTGAAGCAGCAACCATCTGAGATTCCGCAAATCAAGACAGTTTCCCATTAATCTAGGTTCTGTAATTTATGATACCAGAATCAGCCTTGACGGAAATTCCATTGGCAGAGATTCCAATGGTCACAGAGTGCATTGAGGTAGTGGTTTTGAAATCCCACACACACATATTTTGCTGCTGAGATGATTTATGCCAGGAAAATGCAAGACAAGTACAGAGTATGCAGACTGTGCCATTGCTAGTTATCAAAAATATTCATCTGCAAGAGTTGTATTATTTGGCCGGTGTTTTAAAATACCAGCAGCATACCGAGCGCTGCACCCAGCGTCCAAAATGCAGAGTGATCAAACCATATCCA
The DNA here is from genome assembly GCF_053477565.2 of Lygodium microphyllum. Lineage (NCBI taxonomy): Eukaryota > Viridiplantae > Streptophyta > Polypodiopsida > Schizaeales > Lygodiaceae > Lygodium > Lygodium microphyllum. Next base: position 78,864,917 of record NC_141162.1, read on the forward strand.
ATAAAAAGCGCACATACTGTGTCATTGCTGGTACTTTAAAGTATCGGCGACATACAAAATGTTGCATCAGGTCACCATATGCAAATTTGCACATACATGCGCACAACTGGTCTAAGAAATGCATCTGATCAAATGCAAAACCTATGTGAAAAATCTCCTAAGATGGAAAAGAGCTTACCGAGTCCCAGGAGGAGGCGATGAGGTGATCACTGTGGTTGGAGAAGCGGAGGTTGGAGATGCCGTCGGCAGGTGGGGACGACAGCTCGCGACCCGATCCAACGCCTGCTACAGCCGGAGATGACCCTATCATGGCGACCTCTCGTCCCGAATGAAAGAGGATAGGCCGAGAGAAAAAGAGAGGTGATCACTAGCTATCCACAGCTATAGGTCAGCAAGGCTCTCTCTCTCTCTCTCAGCTTCTGCTTCTCTCCCTCTCTTTCTTGCTGATCGGGACTCGGGAGGAAGCGGGAAGCATGCTTTGAGCCTCTTGTGCCTTTCTGCCATTTTTTTGAATTTAATCTCTTATTTTATAATGCGCGAAACATGTATTATTAAAAATATATTTACATTACCGCAAAGGTGGGGCACCGTGGATTTGTAAGGAACTTAGGCCGGATACACACCGGGCTGCGCAGGGTGAAAAAAGAAGCGTCCGCTGCCCTACGTGTCAAAAGGCCATTGGGCCCGATTTTTGCGGATGGCGGACACTTCTAGGTGGGGGATCTTCCCCGTCCCGAAATTCGGGCGTGCCCCATGAACAAGACGACAGCACCTTTTTCTAAAAAGTGACCTAAGGGACTGACAAGAATTGAACCCCCACCAATCCCCTCACACCCTTTATTCATTAGCAATGGGCCAACCTTCTTTTCGTGAAGTTCGTGGGCGTAGTTTAGTGTGTAAACGAAGTAATGGACAACTTGCACCTCCTGTCCGTCCATAGCCCGGTGTGTAATCGGTCTTATATAGTGCTTTTGTATACACGTCGCTTCTTTCTCAAACCCTTTAGTGGTAACAACATCTCGTCCCTCCAAGGCTAACTTGTTGAGAGAGGGTGTACACAAATCTTGATTTTGGTTCTTGGAAATCTCTTCTACCAATAGTCACATGAACCTTTAGAGCAAGGTGCCCTTCATGTGCATTGAAATTTTCTTCCAATCTATCAAGGCCTTCTTTGTCTCACTTTTTTAAGGCATTTTAGTGGATGAAGCGTTCTAGTAGTGAAGACAATCGACCACTCCTCCTTCTTCCGCTAGAGTATCTCCCTTAGCCAAAGTTGTTCCTTCCTTGTAAGGGACCATTTCATTGCAATTTCCTTCTCCTTCAACCATCACAACTGAGAGGAATGCTAGAGGTCCTTCCACGACCTAATGCCCTTCGAGTAGAGGGACTTTGAAAGCTTCAGCTTTTCCAAGTTGGGCACATTACAATCATCAAAGGCACTATCAAAGGACCAAATTACCTACTTAAGGGAGGAATCTCCCCTTCCATTTTGAGTTTCAAGCAAGTTGGTGTCTTTTAATTGTATTTTTCCACATAGAAACCAACCTATGAGCAACTTTGAGGTCTAAAATCTTGAATTTAATTACATTCCTAATGAGAAGCGTGCATTCCCACCCACATTGAGTATGGAAATCCTTTTGGGGAGCTTGAAAATCATCATGTCAACTTTGTCTTTCAAGGGCTTTACACATGATCCCACCTTCCTTCTTCATGGGAAAAGTAACCACTTCAAAGCAAACTAGCACCATTGATGGCCTTCTTTATGAGACCATAAAAAACTTCTAAATGTCTTTTCTAATTCCTTCCAAGCTACAAAACTAAAGGAAAATGAAGTTGCCACAAATAGCATTGTAGAGACAACCATAGAATTTAGGATGACAATCTTTCCTCCAAAGGCAAGCATCTCAATGTTCCACTTCTGTACTTTTAGCATCACCTTGCTTTGAAGCCATTGAAACTGAACTTGTGAGATTCCTAGCCCCAATGGATAGCAAAAGATCTCACCTCTTCTTTCATGCCTTGAGCCTGTAGCCATGTTTTGCAATCTATCATGGATCTAGAAATCATTGTGAATTGTTAAAACATGTCCATGAGAACTCCTGCATATAGAAGAAACAATATTTAGAGAATGGCCAAAAATTTTATTGGCGTCTTCCTCCTCTACCACACATACCACAACCACTATCGGGTTGCTAGTACTCTAAATTTGTGTTAGCGATTATGAGTGTTTGAGCTTGATTGGTTGAAATGGTCCATTGGCTAGAGGAGGATGCTTTGATACCTTGTCATCCTCATGGTGGGCCCTATGGGACCTGCCATTATACCAACAATACTTGGTGTTATGAGGGGCCATGTTACAAATACTACATTATCTCTAATTTAGGTTGCATTTAGCCTAAATGGGGCCAAGGTTATTGCATTGTATGCACCATAAATTTTTACCTCATTTTTTCTAGTGTTTTTTGAGGTTTTCTTACACTCATCCTTCTTCTTACTCTCTTGCTGGGCCTTTTCTCTTTCTCCTCTTTAGAGTCAGCATTCTTGCTACTAGATTCTACCTCCAAATCAGGATCAAAATCTAAATCACTAGTTTATTTTGTTATGTTAAGAGGATATCCAAATTACCATTCACAGAGAACTAAGAAACAAAATGCTCTCCATCAATAAGTCTTAAACTCTTAAGAATGCCCCTTAGCATTAGCCAATCTAATTGTTTTCACAAAGGATCAATGACTATTGTAGGCAACAAGGGAGTTATTAGAAAGTCCTAGCTAATTAATGTTCTGAGTGAGATCAGTTTAGAAGCATTACATTGATTCTTGCTTAAGCAAAGTCATTGGTAAACAAAGTCTTAATAAAACTAAGATATTACCAAATCCTAAAGCCTCCAAGGAAGTGGCATTAGAGTCCCTTTGTTGATGTGATCATATGCTTTGTCAAAGTCTATATTTAACAAGATGGATCTTTGGCCACTTGTAAGGGACCAATCAATAGCCATGGCAAGATTTAATATCGAGTCTTGAATCTTCCTATAAAGAACAGAAGCCATATATGTCTCAAATGAGGGATTTGAGGGAGTAAATTATGCTTATATTTCTTTTCATTTGGTTAATGCACATAATGCATCACTACTAAACATTGTAAATGGCTACGTACCAAAGTGGGCTATTGCAGCCCCAAATCAAGCCTCAATGACCCAAGCACTTGCTTGACTTAGACCTAGATCCTAGTGTGAGAATAATACCTTTATCAACATGTGGATAATAAGCATCAATATCAAAGAAGAAGCTTGAATCCTTGATCTTCAACAACAAAGCTTCGCTCTTAGTGCTCCTTGATAACATCATGATCCTTAGTGCTAGTATCTTTTCCAACAACTTGCATGAGAGCTTTAACATTGCAAAATTTTTAACCTAGCATAGTTGATACTTGAATCTATTTGATCAAACCAACATTTGATTCTTTGGTTATAGTTCCATTCTTGAAGCAACAATTAACCAAGTGAAATTGGCATTGTAATATTACCACATCGCTTTGTAGAATTCTATCGAGAGGTCGTCAATACATGGGGATTTCCCATCTTTTATCCTCATTAGAGCATAGTGTACTTCCTTCTCAAAGAAGGGTATGTGCAATCACATTGGCACCTCCTCCCTAACTACATGCTCGTAGCCCATAAAATTTTCCTCAACCTTCTTATCATACTCTGTAATCCGTTATGGTTTGCTGAGTGAGAAAGACATCTAGTATTTCCTTTTTCATTGTATGCAAGACTTCATTGTTATCCTCAATACAATTTCTAGTTTTTCTTAGTTCCTTTTCCTTTTGTGCATCAAAATAGAACATTAGGGTGCATCTTTGTCAACTTCCCATCTAGATTTCAAGTACATTTTTTGCAACTTGAACTCTATAGGATTTGAACTCAATAAATGTATGGATGGATTGCAATAGGGCAATAGTGGAAGTAGCAAAAAAATATTGACTGAGTTGTAGTTCATTCAACACGAATGGCTATGGATAATGTTGCTTGAGCTCAAGCTAATACTTTGTCTACTCTCAATGTAATATTGCGTGATGAGAGTAGAAAAAATATTGCCTCAAGATCGAGTAGCATTATCCACAACCATCCTCCTTAAATGAGCAATAGCTCTACCATACATTTTTGCTACTTTCAATACATCTTTATTGTAGTCCATACGTGCATTCATTGGGTCATTAGACCTCCTTTTAGCCTTATACGACATGAACCATGCTCACATTATGAATTGTAATCTTCAAAAAAGGATGTGTTCAATCAAAACATTAGTTCACATCCATCAAAATTCATGCATACAAGATCCTAAATGTACAGTAAAGAGGACAGTGATTTAAAACCAAGCACATTAGTCTTGTAATTGATAATTAGCCACCACTAACCCTCATTGTTAACATACATTCTATCCAAGTTCACAACTCTCCAATATTCTCCATTTTGATGATTATGCATGGTAAGAAAAGGGTGTTTGATGGTACTTGTGATCCTAGTCATACCTTGAAATCGATCTCTAGTTTGTATTATGCTCCACTTCTCATTCTCTTGATTAATGAAGCCTCCACCACCTTCTTGCAATCTATCTCTTTCCTCCATTTACACACTCCAATTTCCCATTATGAGCATTGGGCATCTTCACCTCACCAACACCTTGCATGCATCAGGTCATAGCCCATGCCACATGGTGACTTACTAAGAGCCCTATATTACCATGACAACTAGTTGTCACCCTTGACACTGATTTGATCTCTTTGTCTACTAGCTTTATTTTCCTATTCTTCTTTAAAGTGAAATTTCTTTTATAATTTGGGTGTTTACATTACAAAAAATATATTCACAAACCCTCGCATAGGGTTTTTGCAAAGTTAAACTCTCAAAACTTAATGTGGTCCCAAGACTTTGTACAGCTTTTTAGCTTCAAATTTGAACCCAGGGCTATCATTGTTCGAGCCTTTCAAAACCATAATGATCTCCTTATTAAGGTTGCCCACTCTTCCTTCAAAGTGGCAAACTTAAATCCACTAGATCGACGAATAAAATTTCCTATAATAATGCTCGAATAGAGCTTGAATTGTGAGTTGCACTAAGGAGATTTGTTCAAATGTGGTTTACTCTTCAAAAGGAGATGATTACTTGATCATTGACAATGGAACCACTCGGCACACCAATCACAAAGATTGGTATTCTTGATGTGTCTAGTAGGAGATGACATAGTGGTTGTTGTGGGTATAGTAAAGACATTACATGGGTGCACGTGCTTATTGACATATTAACTTATGTAGAAGACAACTCCATCGGTTCTTTATATTGACGCCGACAATTAAACAATACATACTATTTGATAAAGGTGGGAGGAATTATTGTTATTGTGAGGGAAGGGTACTTGACGAAGATCACATGGAGACACTACATTGACTACTCATTTGTATGGGGTAGGGACTCCCGTAGTCACCATTCGTGTTGTGATCATAGTGATTAGTTTATTTCTTAAGTGCCTTCTTCACCTTGCTCCCCTTGTTATTGAAACGAAGGGGTAGGGGTTAGAGAGAGCCAATTGATCAAAGACATTGGGCATTCCTAACTTGAGTGCCCCCAAGTGTGGTGTTGTGATCATGCATGCACATTTATTTCTTTTTTCTTAAAATAAATATATACATGTGCCATACAACAAGGCTTCCAGTGTTATGAGAGTAAATGAAATGTTGAGCATTGGAAGGCTGATCAGGGTGGAGATTTCAACTTTTGCATTGGTTGTGCATTATATGGATCTTGAGATGAGACAATTGGAGCATAGGTGTTGTTACTAGAGTGATTGCTATAAATGGAGAGCCGTGATTGTGGATAATTACCGGAGTTCCTAGAGCAATTCATAGTAGACATTAGAAGTAGATTTCAAGGTACATATTTTATGCAAAATTTAGGGCCTCAATGTTGATGGTTTCTTATATGCCATAGGGTAGCAAATGCTCCTAGGTATTTTTGTGTCTTCAATGTTTACATGGTCTTGAGATATTCTAAGAATTATTTGTCTTACTACCCCATTGATGTCTTCCTTAGGCTTTAACACACTTATTGTCACTTGTTTTGTCTTACATTCACTTGATAAAACTTGAGAGTACATGTAATCGATTTTAGTTCAAAACATAAAAATATATTGACAATGAATTAAAGTTTCACCACATTACATGTACCCTAATTTGTTGCTCATTCCCTCTCTTGCACAAGAGTGTTGTAGTGCTTCCAAATGCTACATGAGTTGGATTTTTATGGTGCGTGTCAATTTTCTATACAACGAATTATCTATATACCATATTGCATCAAATTGTCTATTTATGTGCAAGTGGGTAGTTATAGTATAAAGTTGCTTGGCCTAACAATAAACCATGTGTGTGATTTGGGATTATATTGAAGCACAAATAGGTATCATAAGTACTAATGTTAGATATTTGATAACTTCCCATACCACATCTTGATCCAATTTGCTAAGGACATGCAACTATTCCTATTGGAGAAGTTATTCCTGAAGAAGTTATTGTTGGATCGATTTTGTTAGTTAAACACCTCATATAGCTCCAAGCACCCTAAGGGCAGAGAGACTATATATGTTTGATCACATGAGGAGGTTTAAATAGCTCTTCTTTGCTCCACAGTGGTTATTTTCTGGCAGCTAATTTTTGCAATGGAAGCACGGATGGAATACTATTCTGTTTCGATTATGCTTTGTCATTCTACTTACATTCCAAATCTTCTACCTCATCAAAACTCTTTTGCCAAGGTTGGGATGTTGACTATGTGCTTAGGGATGATCTATAAATATCCATTTATGATCATGAGTAGTTTGTGCAATTTGGTAGTGTATTTTTCACACCATTGAACATGCTAGAAACAAATAGTGTTCCTCCAATAGAATACCTATGTCAACTTGAAGATAAGTACAAGAAAGGGACTTAATCATAACATCAAGCTTTTGAGATTGTTGAAGCATAGTTTGATATGCGCAATCTCCATGATGGATCCTGTGAGACCAATTCAAGCTTCGAGTGTGTAGGAGTTCTTGGTTGAGAGGAGCTCTTCTTGTTAAGAGTTAAGTTGATGAAACTTCTAATATCAACACTTATATCTAAAAAAAGCTAGAGGGGAAAGGATATATGGGGGTTTAGACCATTTTGGGATTCAAATGTAGGCATTACCATTGTAGTAGCACCAGGCTTCTAAGAGAGGACATCCCACCCAACAAAAGAAAAATTTTGGTTTTGGAGAAGTATCATAACATTTGATTTACTTTTTGCACAATGATTTGGAGTGTTTAAAGGAGTTGAGGCAGGTCATGCAATGGGATGTAAGGTTGGCACTAAAAATGAGGAAACTTCACAAGTTGTGTTTGGAGGCTCGACTAATAGGAGCAGTCTGGTGGTGTTGGTTCTAGAGCAATAAAATTTAGCTATGGTTTGGGCATCATTCTTGCCCCTCATGCTTCAGCCTATTTAGTTATGTAGTTAGTTGCTACAATGATGTAGCATGCTTGGGACCACTAGAAGGATGGGGTGATAGGTCCTACAAAGTCAATTCTCCACTTTTCAAAAGGTTTCTAGGCAATCGCTTTTGATAGCTCCATCTTGACCTTCCAAATCACAAGTTTGATGCAGTAGCACTTGTCACAATGCTTAACAAAGCGTGTTGCATCCTTAAACAAGGTGGATTACTACAACTATGGACTGTAAAATCTTGTTGCCTATAGCTTGGCCATCAAAGTGTTTTCCATCAAATGATGTGGGCTTCTTGAAGCACATGCTCAATCTCATGTTCATGTCGACATCATTGAAGAATGCCATCTTGCCTAGCCCCAATAAAGTCATCTAGCAATCATCTAGTAGGGCCAGGCCTTAATCAACAAGCATATGAGGTAAGCCTTCTAAATGGGGTTGGGTAGGTAGGGTTAGGTGGTAATAAAAAAGCAATCATTTGGTAAGGTTGGATCTTAATTAACAAGCATGTGAGACAAGCCTTCTTAATGGGGCATTCAGGAAGACCATTCTCCAAAATAGCAACAACATCATTAACCCAATGAGAGGTAAGATCAACCTTGAATAATTGAGCTTGTTGTCGAAGTTTAATGAGAGAGAGAGAGAGAGAGAGAGAGAGAGAGAGAGAGAGAGAGAGAGAAGAGAAAAACATTCAAAGAGAGAATGAAGAGAGAGAAGAAGAAAAAAGGAAAAAAGAGAAGAGGGAGAGAGAAGAAAAAGAGAGGAGAGAGGGGGAAGAAAAAAGGGGGGGGAGAGAGAGAGAGAGAGAGAGAGAGAGAGAGAGAACAAGGAGATGAGAGAAAATAAAATAAAATAAAAGGTTGAGAGAGAGGGGAAAGGAGAGAGAAAAAAAGAAGAGCAAGAGAGAGAAAGGGGGAACAAAGAGAATTATACAGAGAGGAATGATCAAATTTGAAAGAAAGAGAGAATAAAAAAAGAAAAAAGAGGAGAGAGGGGGGAGAAGAAAAGTGGAGAGAGAGAAAGAGGAGAAGAAATGTGGGGAGAGAAGAAAAGGAGAGAAAGAGAAGAAGAAGAAGAAAAAAGAGAATTATAGAGAGAAAATATAAAATTTAAGAGAGAGAGAGAGAGAGAGAAAATGAAAAATTTTTAAGAGAAAATGAAGGGGGAGAGAGAGAGAAGAAAAAAAAGAGGAGAGGAAGAGAGAAGGAAAAGAGAGGAGAGAGAGGGGAGAAGAAAAGGGGAACGAGAGAGAGAGAGAGAGAGAGAGAGAGAGAGAGAGAGAGAGAGAGAGAGAGAGAGAGAGAGAGAGAGAGAGAGAGAGAGAGAGAACAAGGATATGAGAGAAAATAAACTAAAATGAAAGGTAGAGAGGGGGGAAGGGAGAGAGAAGAAAAAGAAGAGAGAGGGGGGAACATAGAGAGAGAGAATTCTAGAGATAGAATATAAATTTAAAAGAGAGAGAATTAAAAAAGGAAAAAAGAGAAGAGAGAGATAGAGAGAAAGAAAAGAGAGGAGAGAGGGGGAGAAGAAAAGAGGAGAGAGAGAGGGAAGAGAAGAAGAAGAGAGTGAAAATATAATCAAAGAGAGAGAGCATTACAGAGAGAGGAAAAGAGAGGAGAGAGGGGGAGAAGAAAAGGGGGGAGAGAGAGAGAGAGAAGAAGAAGAAGAAGAAGAGAGAGTATGAACAAAGAGAGAGCATTATAGAGCAAAGCTATTAGGAAGCGGCCTAGCGTTCTATGTGGGCAAAGTGTGCGCGAAACACTAGTATATATGATTTACTTCAAGAAAAAAAGAAACATTGTTGATAATCATCCTTCATCATTTTGGCCTTTAGACTCCCACCTTCCACATTTGGCCAAAATGGCCTAAAGGCCAAGGCTTAAGGAAGAAATGTTTTATTTATAAAAGAAACACAACAATCGATTAAGGCCGAATAGCTAAAAGGCTATTAAAAACGTTTTTAAAATATATAATAAAATTAATTTAATTTAAAAAAACAAAAAGTGACATTGCTACAAGGCATAGAGGCCTTCAAACGGTTTATGTCTTGGCCTTTGGGTATCTTTGAAAGAAACTTATTTATTTAAAAAAGGTGGATGACCAAATGGTCTTGGGTATAGGCCACATAAGCAAGCGAATAGCTTGGACAACCGAACGAGATGATGAATGGTCAAATGGCCTTTTAAAGGCCATAAGGCCTCATGTTCACTTAGATTGCTCCATACTCCACTCACACAATATATCCTTTAGCTCGGATGCCATTAATTTGCCCATGCCTACTCGGCCTACCTTTCATGCCTCTTGGCCACATATCTTGGTTTTCCATCTTAGCCCAACTCCATGTAAGTAAGTATGGACTCCCAATAATTGCCTTGTTTATGAGATAAATGTTTTCTCTTGAGGTCCAACTACTAGGTAGGTGGAGCACTAATCTTACGAGTGCAAACTAATGGCAAGTACAATGAGGTAATTTGATCAAGACTCAACTTCATGTAAAAGGGTGAGTTATTTGTAGGCAATTGCAACCCAATAATCCAATGAACCATGTGGGTCGAAGGCTATCGCAACAAGTAGCTCAACCAAGATACTCATATAGTTGGTGATTGATGATGCCAAAAGTGGAAAACCAAGCTAGCTTCTACACACATAAACACCTTGGGAAATGAATGGCTACTATCAACACCACTCTAGTGGCTCCAACCTCTCAGATTAATAGAAAGGTCATCTGGCAACAATATCTACATTGGCCCAAGGCCACATATTGCTTAAGACCTATCATCATCCCAAGGTCTCAGTTGTCTCATGGGACTAGGTGGTAGCACATTTTCTTGAAGTCTTAAGCTTTGCAATTAATACCAACCACAATCCACTTCAATCTTGGGATACTACTGTAGAGGCGTGCTCAAGCTCAATTGCCAAGACCCACTGACCGCTTTGTTCAAGCGTTTCAAGCGAGCACTAATGGCTACCTCTCACATAGCCGACACACCATCCCTCTCTATGAGTGTAGTGAGCTTACTTGATGCCCGATTGAGTTGCTTCCTCTCTCAAGCACTCCAATAGCTCCACGATTCTTGATGCAAGCTCAAGCATCCTCAAACCTCCACCTCCAAGCTCCATCCTCCATAGCCACACGCGAGACGAGAAAAGAGAAGAGAAGAAGAAGAGAGGAGATGGAGGAGGGCTTCACCTCCAAGATCCTTCACCCTCACACACTCACTCCCACTCCCTCCCTCAAGCACTCACAAGCAAGCAAGATAAGAGAATAGAATAAGAGAAGAAGAAGAGCTCACTTTGCCACACACCAAAGAATGAGCTCTTATTCATATTTTGAACTTTATAAACAAAGCCCTAAATCCCCTTTGGGTGGTCATCCCCATTTTACATGGCCGGCTATAGCCTAGGCTCTTTTTTCTATTGTTCTCCTATCTTCCTAACTTCCTTCCTACCGCCCATCTACCTTTACAATTTGCATGAGTCAGAGCCCGCCGACCCTCTTAAAATAAATCAAGGCACACCTTGCGCTCTTTTGCAAAAGTATTGACTTGCACTTTTTCTTGTGCGTCTCTCCTTGATTTAGGACTTTTTCACACTTCTTGTGCTCCCTGATTTTTCTTGGCGTGCCTTCGTCCTCCATTCAGCTTTTGCCTTGGCCTTGTCTTTTGCTTTAGATTTTCTGAAATTTCCACCTTCTTTATCTGAGGGTTAATATTACTCCCCTCCTAATTGAGTGCCAATCCCATGGCACTTGCTATGTGGTGAGTCGAATGGTGTTGTTGGGATAGCCAGGTGGCTTTTTAAGTTCATATACAAGCCGTGTTGGGGGGTGTGTTGGAGGGATTAATGGAACCGAAAGGTCCTTGAGTTGGGATGAACCCTGGTGTTGGAGGGATTTATGGAACTGAAAGGCCCTTGTGTTGAATATGATCCCTGGTGCTGGAGGGATTTATGGACCTATTGGAGGGATTTATGGAACTGAAATGCCCTAAAGTTTGAAATGAGCCATGGTCTTGGAGGGATTTGTGGACTTGAAAGACCCTTGCGTTGGATATGATCCCTGGTGCTTGAGGGAGACTGGTGGACAGATTCGGCTTTGAAATTAAAGATAAAGTTGGACAGATTTGTTGTTTGCCTCTCTGTGGTGGCCACTGTCTCTGACACAGTTGTAAATGAGCTTCTTCATTCACTTTTTGATTGGGGTTGTTGCATCTTGCCCCTGGCTTTGTTGTGCCAGCAACATGGGGACATGTTGCATAAGATGGGGAGGACATTGCATGGATGATGGGGTCTTTGGAGTTGGTGGCGGGAGCCTTTATTTGTACCTAGGAAGAAAAGAAGGTGCACTACCTGGGGTTGTGATTGCCTTAGCATGGAGTGCGTGGTGCTAGTGCTTGTGGAACTGGGAGGTGGGTCTACCTTGGGCAATCCCTTGGTGGTGTCCCACACTTGAGAATCCAATTCGTGCATAAGGGAGGTATGGTCCAAGGGGCTTAGGGTAACATGTCTAATTGTAGGTGAGTGTTACCTCTCTAGGTGTGTCCTCCCCTTGATGTGTCCTAAGTGTGAAGGGGAGAATTAAAATGAGGCTAGGGGGATAGGGACGGAGCCAGCCAACCGAGGCAACCGGATGCACCTAACTTGAGGATCCCTAGGTGCAGTGATTGTGATCGATGTGCAACTTGCGGTGGCTACGTGTGATATCTTTTCCTTTTTCTTTTTTTTTTCTTTTCTTTTTTGGCTTTTTTCATTTTTAAAAAAAATTATAAAGTTAGATAGTCATGACAAACATTTAATCTTCATCATCGGAGTGAGGTGGAAAATGGGGCTTAATAGATTTATTAAGGAATCATCGGCTTTGGAGATACCCGTTTAGGTTTAGGTGTACTTGAAGGGTGATAGTGGAGAGGAATGGATGATTGCAGCGAGTGAAGTGGTTATCATTTATGTCCTCTAGTAGAGCTAAGCAAAATGAAGGCAATAGAGTAGCTCGCATCATTAGTCGAGCCATTGTGCAACTATCTATAGTGTTAAGATCAAAATGGAGTACCGGGAGGCCGCACTCTTGTAGGGTGGGATCTTGCCTAAGGAGTATCCTAAGAAATCTAAGGTAATTATAAGTAGTAATAAAGGTGGGGTCAGGGCATGAAGAGAATTCATTAGTGAATTGGATTAGGGTATCATATAGTTTTCTGATGTGAAGACGAGGGCATCTTCATATGTAGTACAATGAGGGTTATAGATCATAGGGAAGTCGTAGCGGTCGTGGACACTGGAGTCAAAATCCACTCCTACCCTTTGAGGGTAGGGCATAAAGGTTGGGTCATTCTGCTCAAAGGCTTGAATGTTGCAAAAGGCCATCCAAGTGTCCAGATTGGTGTCATAGACTCTTCTTCTCCATGTAGGTTGGCATTCGTAGCCGGGCACGGACCTTGATACTTCAAAAACTTTATTTTGTCAAAATTCGACATCTTTAGTGGCCCATAATGTGGGGTTCTGTGCTCTCTCCTCCAACCATTTCTGCCCCAGCCTACTTTCAATGTTAATTACCTCCTCCACCACCTTGATGGTGGGCAAGATCCTATCCAAGGTGGTGGGGAACTGGAAATTAAAATTGAAGGGGCTTCTGGACGTTTCTTGCCTCTCCCAAATTACAAGGTCGGCATGGAAGCTTGCTAGGGCATTATCCTCACTTGGTGAGATAGGTGCCTAGGGTGCCCTCACTCCCTTGGTGTTCCATTTTCTCCTTGTCTCCTCCACCATTTGTTTTATTTTTTTCCTCAGTACCGCCTTTCTTTCTGCGAGGTGTCTACATGTTACTCCTCTTTAGACCGTGAGGAAGGAGGTGGTCGGACAAGCTCCTCTTCATGTGGTCCCATTTCCAAGTTTACATCCATCTCTATTTCTTGTCTTGGCTCTTGTTGCTCTCATTTGATGAACCCGAGTGCATCTACTTCCTGCGAGGTTAGGCTTGCCAATAGGAGATAATGGCGTTGTTCTTCTAGGCTTGGGGCCGACCCCGCTAGGTTGTGGTAGCATTTGCAATTCTGCTTTCAGTGCTCTACAAGCCATTCATAGTTTCCTTTTCATTGCCTCTATGGACTATCCCTCTTCTGTTTGGGTGACGTCCAATAGGATGTCCAAGAAGGCGAGTTGTTGGGTTTGGAAGCTCACTTGAGCGACCTCTACTTTGCTTTCAACAAGTATTTCTTCTTTTTCTACTTGAGCGAGACGTCATGCCAAAGCTTTAACTCTTTTTTCATTCAGATTAGCCCATTCTTTTGCCCTCCTGTTCATATCTTCGAGGCTTTCCCCTGCCTCTGAGGTAGCGCAGTCAGTCTGTGCTCTTGGTTTTCCCTCTCTATCCTTAGCTTTTGCTGCTCTTCTTGTGCTATGGTAGTCTCTTGGGTTATTTTTTCCACCTCTCTTTCATACTATGAGCTCTTTCCTCCCTTAGCTCCTCCAACTCTTTTGTGGCTTTAGTGATTTTCTCCATTTCAGCTTGTAGATATTCGTAGTGTGCCATAATCTCTTCATTGTGCTATCATAGGCATAGTGTGGCCTTGATTTCTTCGTTCAAGTGCACTTGCCATTCAACTTCTGTCTCTTCCTTAGCTTGTAGCTGCTCTTTCAGCTCATTGACTTCCCTTTGGGCCATGGCCATTTGGCGTGTTCTCTCCAATTGGGATGCAACCAGGGCCTCCTTTTCAACTTCGAGCTCTGTTACCGCGGTTCTCTTCTCCTCCTTCGCTCTCTCTATTTGAGAGAGGAGCTCCTTGATGTACTCGTCATATTCTTCAGGCGGCCTTGATGTACTCCTTGATGTAATCGTCATATTCTTTGGGCGGCCTCTTTGTTGCAGGGACAGAGGTTGTAGAGCATGCCACCTTTTGCCTCTTAGAGTCTTGCCTTGACTCGGCGTCTACCGCATCCGGCCTTTTGGTTCCTACAAGGGGGGTTCATTCTCTTGCTCCTTAGTCCATTTCTTTATTCACAAAGTATTGGACCCAAGCCATTAGGTTGCTGGCATCCACTTGGGTCCTAGAACTATAAGTGGAGATGGTGGTGGTGATGGCAGGTGCCAGGAGAGTAGGAATGGGGGTGATTGGGGCCTTTCCCTTACCTTCTTGCATTGCTAGAGGTGGCACAAATTCTGGCACTTGGGTGCTTGAGCTTGGCCCTTCGTCTCTGATTGGGCTCATAGGTTCCGGCCCGTCGTGCCTAGACTGCTGCTCAGTGGACTTTTGTGTGGCAAGGTCTAATGTCTTCCTCCTTTTTTCTCAACTCATCCTCCTCCTTTTCTTGCTTTCTCTTTCTTTCCTCCTTGGCCTTTTTGGACTCTTTGTGGTGAGCCTTTTGCAAGTCTGCCTTTTCTTGTTTCCTCCTCTCCTCTTCCTATTGTTCTTATGTTATTTTGCTCTTGTTGTTCCCTGTCTTCTTCTTCCTCATTAAGTGTCCTTTCACTAGATTGTGCCTCCTGTTCCTGGTGAGGTGGCGACTTGCTTGGTGTTTCATCCACCCCTTCTCCTCCTCCTTCCTGGCCTTGTCCCAAGGCTTCCCTGATGATTGCAGTGAGGACCCCTCTGAATCCAATGGTTGTAACCTTTGAAGACGAGGCTTTCCTTTTAGCTTTGGTGGCGGGAGGTTCTCCTCTGGCAGTCTATCCTCTCATTGCCAAGGCTTTTGCTGAGGTCTCAATGGTTTTTCTCACAAAACCGTTGAGGTTCTCTTCATCCCGTGACCTTGCTGCGATGCTCTCTAGCAAGGGGACGTTGATGTGGCTCATGATGGTGTTGTATCTTTCACTAGAAAACAATGAGAACACCTTTTTGGCTTGGAGTTGAATTTTGGGGTCAGGGATATGCGGCAAGCTGATGCCATCGTTGGTGTGGACTTTTACTTTGTCCATTCCTAGCAAGGCATATATCTCTTTTTGGCTTCCTCTCTTCTTTGTTTGCCAAGCCCAATGCCTTTTCCACTAGCTCCGGGGTCAATTCAATCTGTACTTGACGAGTTTGCTCTCCCTCATGCACAATTACGGTGCCATGATTCTTGTGGAAAGTCCCAAGAACTTTGCGCAGTGGAAATAGTCCATCCCCTAGCTTACTGCTTCCACATATCTTTGTAGATTGCATTGTTCAATGATCTGTCTCACGGCCCGCTCTTCAATGACCACATCTTCTAGGTTGGAACTTGAATTGGTTGAAGCCTCGCATTTCCACTGAAAGCCCATATTTTGCTTGTTCTTCCTCTAAAAAATGCAATTTGCTAGCCTTTTCTTGCCCTGCCATGATGGGTGGCTGTCATGAAGCCATATTCACCATTAGTATTTTTCAAAATAATTACAAGCAATAGGAAACGACTCCATACTTGGTGAACTGTGCACAAAAGTGGACTTTTTCCTCCCAGTAGTCTATTGATTTCAAAATTTATTGTCAAATCCTCAATCACAAGTTGCTTCTGTCCTACCATTGAGGTCCCTCATGTGCGATTTTCCTTTATGATTTTTCTTATGTGTTTGGTTTGATTTACCTTACCTCCCCCTCTTTGAATTGAGAATAATCCTTCCGAGGATTAAAGGGTTAGAGGATGAAGGGCGTTCAGTACATAATCTTAGTGCTTTACCTTCACATGAGCTAGGCGTAGAAATTCGGATTATACTCGAAATTAGCATAGCTATCCATGTCGAAAGGGCGGATGCCTATGTGCATAATGTAAGTGAGGATGTCAAACAAGAAGCCACTGGAGTCCACTCGACTAGCGACATGCAACTCCTCCTCGGTGAGGATGCGATCTAAATAAGGATGTCCCTCAATGTGTTCTTCTAGGGGTCGGTTACGAATGGAAGTCAACACCCTATAGGAAGTTGGAGCGACATAGGTTAGGTCATATTCAGATGCATTGATTGCGCATCGTTATTCAACATTGGTCATTATTTGGCATCCCTCTAGCTCCCATTGCAAGCATAAAGCTTACCATTTTCGCAAGAAGGAGAAGTTGTGGTCGGTAAGCTATTTCAACTTCTCAATTTCTTGGTTCGTGGACATGATTGTATTCTTGCTATATGATGTAATGAGACACTGCTTGATTGCTTGCTCCAGAGATATCTCAGTTGTAATTAACTTGTGAGCTACTTCGGAAGCCTTAATGAATACAAATTCCGACTTCTCCCAAGAGCAATGGAGTGTTCGTACTTTCGTTGCTATAAGTTCTTCCAAGAGGCCTAAGTCTAGTCAATCGTAGCTTTTAGCCAAGGTTATGAAAGTAGTGTCCAAGCATCGGAGGCAAGCAACCAAGTCGTCCCCTGTATTTCCAGCTAAGTTCAAGACCAAGGACAAAATCGATCGTCACTCATAAGAGGGTCAAAGACCAGGGGGTGGTTGAGGCTTGACAAGACTAGAGAGTTGGTCATAGCTTAGGTTGCTCTTTAGGTTGGAGCTTGGCTTCACGTTCGATGGGTTTTGTGGTAGCTGCGATTGTTGTGCTACTAGATGCATTTAAGATTTAAGGGGTATCATCAGCACTAGAACTGGGCATTTTGTGAGTAGCAAACTACGATTTTGGACAATAGATTGGTTCAGACCTTGCCGAGCTAAGAGTTGGAGGCTCTATGGACTTAGCATCCTGATTCTCTTGTGTTGTCAGTGTCTCTGGCATGATGTTTCATGTGGTCAAGCTTGAGGGTGGTGTTTGTGTAGGATCTTTGGTTGTTTTGGTTTTAGGCAGCCAAATTTAGGTGTTACCTGCATAGTAGCCTTGCGCTTGCAATAAGGCCTTGGGGACCCATTGCGGCTTGACCGTATGTCAGTGTTTATAGTTTCGTCTTGGCATCCTAGGTTTTGGGTGCAGATCATTAGCCTTGCGAGGTCGTGGGTTGCTATTCCTAGGCGGTGTTCTGTGTTTAGATACCCATTTGAACAGGGGTTCGTGGGCGTCAGTGTTGATGCCAGTGTGTTGCTGGCATGGAGGCTTGGCAGGTTGCAATGAGCCATGACCCCTCTCCTTAGTCTTGATGGTGGGTTCCTCTACCGGTGGATTCGCGGTCTTGGAAAGAGTTGCACCGCCCTTGCTGAACGTTGTAACAATGCAAACATTGCTGTTATAGAATCCGAGATACATGCTCGACTTTCTTATATACTTAAAATATATATGGCAAATATTATGTTGGCATAGAGGGAGAATAGATGAGAGAAAAGAAAGATGTAGAGAGAGAGGTAGAGAAATTGGCAACACACTAGGGACAGTTGGAAGATGGGCCAGTCCCCCCCTTGTGGAGTTATATTATTGACAAGGAGCAAGCTCCTCCATTACACATAAGCCAGTTCTTACTTGTAGATATTGGAAACAAGATCACAATTCCTTGCATGGTATACAACCAGCTAACACTTGCATAACTTGGAAGTTGGCACCTTTTGATCCTTCTTGAGTCTCCTTCTCTCCTATATAATATGTGTAGGGCTCTCCTCTTGGTGTTTGATTTCAGCAGAGCTTCCACAGCACTTGCACCTTCTCTTCTTCTCTTGGAACTTGATTTCAGTAGAGCTTCCACTGCACTTGCACCTTCTCTTCTCCTCTTGGAACTTGATTTCATCAGAGCTTCCGCAGCACTTGATTTCAACAAGGCTTTCGCAACACTTGCACCTTCTCTTCTCCTCTTGGATACATGCAAAGTGATGCTTCCTTCACCTCTCCCTTACACCCAAGGAGATTCTCCTCTTTTATAGGCTTTCAAGAGCTTCTCTTCTTGGAGAGAGAGTTGAGTTAATCTTCATGCAAGATGTGGTTGTTCCACTCTGCAGCACTAATTTCGAGATATCTCTTTGTGTGTTGTTCAAATGAAAAAACATCCAACACGAAAGTTGTAAATCTCGTTGTTTCCGATAACTACTCACCCCCGTTTTTAGAGATCATTTTTCTATTACAAGATATTTTAAAAATGGATTTTAAACAAACAATTTTTTAAACTGTACTCTTAACTTGTGATCCATGCAACCACCTTGAGTCATAGATAAGGAGAGTTCATTAGATTGCCTTGGGCCTCAACCTTAAGATTGAATTCCACACAAAAGCTTGTGTCATTTTAGACCTTAGAAAGAGAAAATCACTTCTCTCCTCACTTCCAAAGGATCACGTCTCTCGTCTTTCTTAGTGAGAGAATTCCCTCTCTCGTCTTTCTCAATGAAAGAAAAGACCTTAAACCTTAACTTGTAGGGGAGAGGATGATCCCAAACGAATGCGATGCTCGTTACACACAAGAAAACATTCCTAGGTGTCCCTGGATGCACACATAAATACATATATACAATGATAATGCACTTCCTCTTCTTAGAACTCAATCCATCTTCATTTATGTATAACTCCTTGGTTCTTGTCTACACTCTTACACTTGGCAGACACTTCTTTCCCCCTTCATAACTTGTATTGCTGTTGTACCAGATATACCCGTCACAGTGCTCTGATCACCCCATTAAGCAATGCACTAGGAATACTAGTCTCTAAATGGTCTCATGGCCATGCTAGATCATCATCAACACTTAAAGAAAAGCGAGTCATTAATTTATTAACATAAATTTATTAAATAGAGAATGCATAATAAGCAATCAATTTAGTGACAGTTGCCAATGGCTAAGTGGATACACTACAAATGATAGTCAACATTACAACGAGCTTGCTTCTTGAAATTTCATGCTAATAGCGATTCCGTGCATGCATTCTTAGTGTTGGGCAACACATAGAAGATTATCAGCACGCTTTCAAACTTGATAGAAATTACAACTTTGCACTTTCCTAATAGTGTGTAGGGTTGGCCTCCATAAGGGGTGAGATTAGCATTAGTGGGTTGCAACAGCTATTTTCCAATTTGGGTCCAGTGGTCACAAGTTAAGATATTAAAATCAGCTCCTTCATCGATCAATGCGTTGATGGTGCATGTGTGTTTAGTAGTGACCATCATGTGTAGGTAAGTTGGTGGTACTGCTTCCTCATCCTCACCTTCCACCTCAGTGATAATGGCTACTCGTACGTGGACAGGGGGTGCTAGCGTTGGGGGCTCATGTAATGGGTGCATGGGAGAGAAATACTTCTTTATGTGGCTACCATTAAAAAAGCCTATGCCCTCACCCTCTAGGGTTTCGAGTTCTATGTTGCCAATTTGACTGATGGTTCGAACCTTAAGCCCCCGAAACTTTAGTTTTTGCTTATGTCCTTTGTGACTGAGTATAGCAGTACTAAGTCACCCTATTCGAAGCTGTGCTACTTGACATGATTGACAAACTCGCTTTTGCATATTGCCTTCTTGCATATCAGCGTATGCGTGGCTAGAAGCCAGGTTTTCGTTAAGCGTTCGAGTTCAATCAAGCATTCTATCCATGCTCCCTTCCCATCCCCTCATTCTTGAAGGGCTATCTTAAGGCTTGGTATGAAGGATTCCAATGGAAGGATTGCCTCTATACCATATGCCAATCTAAAGGGGGTTTGTCCTACAACCGTCTTGTAAGCCATGCAGTAGGCCCACAAAGGCCGCCATTAACTTGTTATCCCAATCACTATGTGAAGCAAATATGACTTTGGTCATGACATGTACTAGGATTTTATTTGTTGATTTGGCTTGACCGTTTGCCAGTGGGTAATATGGAGAGGATTTTTTATGGATGATTAGGAAGGAGGATAGGAGGTGGGCTATCACTTCGTTGATGAAGTGTGTGTCGTGAGATTACTTGCTCCCATAGGAACTTAGCAATGGTTTGAGCGTCATTCTTTCTTATAGCTCATGCCTCTGCCCATTTTGTCAGATAATCGATAGCCACAATGATGTATTTGGCTTGTGAATATTGTGCTACTGGACTAATGGGTTCGATAAGTCAATCCCCCATTTCTCAAAGGGTTGTCATGCGATAACTACGGTTAGCTCCATGTGATCCTTATGAATCAAAACTTTAGTCCTTTGGCATTCGTCCCATAATGTTTCACAAGTCGTGTCGCATCTCAAAAGAGGGTGGGCCACCATAGTTAGGGACTGCAACACCTTGCAGGCTGTTGTGTCTCCGTTGAAATGTCCTCCTGCAATTCTATCATGTGCCTCTATTAGCACATCATGCATCTTGTGCTCACACTCGCATCTGCACAGTAACTTGTCTTGCCCCAGCTTGTAAAGTTGGCCAGCTATCAACTGATAGGGTTGGATTTTTAGGATGAGCTGCCTAAGACAAGCCTTTTTCTATCGGTTGTTCCGGTAGTCCATGTTCAAGCACTTAAACTATGTCATATGCCCAATATGGCATCATGTCAGCTCTAAATAAATCTTTTTTCTACATAAGAGAAATAAATGCACGTCTGGCAGTTCGTCCACAATGCTTTGTCCAACCGCTTCTCATGTGGGGATGCGAGACAGATGGTCAACCATGTAATGATGTTTCCCTTTACACACCATCACGGAGAAATCAAACTCCAAAAACAGAAGAAGCCATCTAGCAGTGTGTCTTGTAGCGCATGGTTTGTTAACCAGATACAACAAGGCTTGATGGTCAACAAAGAAAGTAAAAGGCATAGCCAGGAGATAATGTCAAAATTTCTTTACGATGAATACCATGGCCAAGCCCTCTCTCTCCATTGTCGAGTAATTCATTCTAGTATCATTGAGTTGTTTGCTAGCAAAGCTCACTAGATAGTCCAGGTTGTGTTCACTAGGTTGGCACAACACAGCTCCTATAGTGAATTTCGAAGCGTCAATGTACATGTAAAACATGAGTGTCCAATCTGGGACTTGTAGTATTGGTGTTGTGGTTAGAGCATTTTTTAGTTCTTTATATGCATGTTGGCATTCCTCGGTCCATTCAAATATAATCAACAACTTGTATAGAGGTCTAGCAATCAATGCATAGTTTAATAGAAATGGTTGATAATACCCTGTATATCCTAAAAAGCACTGAACACCCTTGTAATCAGTTGGAGGTGGAAGATTGACAATGATCCTAATTTTCAAGAAATCTGTGGCAATGCCATTCTTTGACACCATGTATCCTAGGATACATACATGCTTCACCCAGAACTGGCACTTCAAGGGTTCAACGAGAGGCGATATAGCTAACATCGTTCAAAGACCGCTGGAAGCCTGTCTAAGTGTTCTCGCCAAGTAGAGTCAATACACAAGTCATCCACGAAGACCTCTAACTCCTTCCTCAGTATGTCTTTGGATATTGTATACATTAGTTGTTGGAAAGTGGTTAGCGCGTTAGTTAATCCAAAAGGCATGACTATGTAGGCAAAGACTCCCCATTCAGTGGTGGCGAATGTGGTCTTATGCCTATTGTTAGGGTGCACTTGCACCTGATTGTATCTAGAGAAATCGTCTAGAAAACTGTAAGTGTCTTTGCTAGCCACTCTCTCGAGCATGTGCTCAATGTATGATAGTAGGTAATTATCTATTTATAGCTGCATTTACCTTCTTGTAATTGACACACACTCTAATCTTTCCATTCTTCTTTAATACGATAACTATGGGGGAAACCTAGTCCATGTGTTTAATTTCATCGATGAGTCCTGCTCTCATTAGCTTGTTGATTTCTTCCTTGATAGTATGGGCATACTTTGGATTCATGGGATATGGTCATTGTTTGATCGGTGTTGCGTCAGGTGTCATGGGTATGTTATGAGTCACCACACTCGGGTTTACCCATTTGATCTTTTCTTGGGACCAAGCAAAGATGTCTATATACTCTTGCAAGAGAGTAATGAGACTTGCTTCATCTTGCTCAGCCAAGTCATCGGCTATAAAGACAGGGCGTGGAGTCTACCCCTCCCTGGCTAAATTGACCTCTTTGACTTTGGCAGGTCCCTCGATTGGTTCGCTTGCTTGCCCCCGTCGTTTGGCTCCTAGCAAGTCACCACCCTATCTCTCTTTTTGAATTTCATGAATCGTTTTGGTAGGTCTTGTGGTTTTTGCTATTGTTGTGTCTGGGTTTTGTTGCTTAGCATCCGTCGTTCCTTCCTTACCTGTCGGTGTCGTAGATGGACAGGTGGGTCCCTCTTCATGTGTCTAGTCTTGGGAGGTCGAGGTATTTCAAGGTCACTATCTGAGTTGACTTCCGATTCGGAATCAAACTCTCTGTCTTCCTAGAAGAGGGGCTCTCTCCTGGTGGTCTTTGCTCAAAAGGTAAGTCCATTGGTAGTAGTGGTGCATCACTTGGTTGGGCTAGGCTTGCTTGCTCGTAGTCTATTGCACCAGTGTGCTCCAACCAAGTTTGATCGTAGTCCTTGCATCTGACTTCCTTTTCTACTCTAAGTGCACTCTGCTTGCGTGGTCTGGGTTCTACTCATATTTGTTCGATTGTGCACCCCTCAATGTTGTACTCTAGAGTATCGATTTTCCTTTTGCTCTCATCACACTAAAGGAACAACAGTCCTCATATTCATTCTTAGAGGTGCCTTTGCCCGGTTGCTCCTCATTCTCTTGGTTCTGACAATTCTCTTCTTGTTGGTCGAGGATTAAGGCCCAATTGTACTCCAAGTTTAAATCGTGTACCTTGGATCATTGACATTCAGGCTCGTCTAAGAGGTCTCGAAGTGGCTTAAGACTCATTGGTGGATTGCTAGCCAACTTGTTGGTTAAGTACCCTAGGATCCCTACAAGCTCTCATCTATTGTTTGGGACTTGGAATGCCACAAGGTTGGGTTTTTTGAGTGGGCTTCTAACCATCATGTAGAGTGGTACTAAGGGTGTGTCCTTGGGCTTGCCACACATCTTGATGGCTAGGTCAATAGTAGCAAGAACATGCATCGAATCTCCCTCATTCTCAGGGCATGGGATATACTTGGTAAGGGCCCCATAGGATCCCCTAATATACTGTCCATCGCCCTTCAGCATGGTGGAGATGGCATCTAGGTCGACTAGCATAGTCTTCCAAGTGTCCATCTCTACTCTTACAGCCTTTGTTTGATTGCCTAAGAAGATAAGACTGTTAACCCAATCTTTTATGACTTGCGCGTTGTGCATCCAGGGTCGGCCTAGCAGGATGTCGTAATCCACTCTCTTCATGACTATGAAGTAAACCGAGAATTGGACTCTTGAAATCTTCACTGGCCAAAATTTCAATACTCCAAATGGTTTCACCTTCATTCTATTAGCCAACGTGACGATGAACCTAGCAGTCTCGACTAGTGGGTTACCCTAGGTCTGAAATACTACATGACTTAGTACACTCACTCCTACCCCTGTGTCAACAATCCCCTTTCTGGTGACATCCCCCAGAGCTAGGACTGACAATACTGCATGCATTTTCGTGCCTTTCCAAAAAGCATTGATGTGGAAGGATTTATGCATGGAATGCAGCGTCAGACTCGGTATTTGAGTTTTTACGTCGTGCTCAGGCAAGTCTATGGTAATTGGCTCATTTCGTTCTTCGACCCATTGTTTTAGCTCTAGCCACAACATTGGATGCTACCTAAGCAGGTCGCCCAAGCTTAGAGTTACAGGGATGATCACTAGTGTATTGAGGAGATTGCTAGTCACTTGCCTCTCTCCTAAGTCTATAGTTCTTGGCCAATGGCCTTGATTGTTTTCCCGGCTCGAAGCATTTAGCCTTTGTCTAGTTGGCTCTTCTTGGGGTGTTATCGCCTCTTTTAATTTTGGTCATGGTAGAGAGATTGACACACTCATGCTTGAGAGATCATCGATCTCGTCTTCTAGCATGGGATCACCATCTTTTAGGTGCTCTTGGGCCTCCACCCATTCTTTCATATTCTTGATGGCTTCTTGTTGGCGCTTCAGGTTGGGGTACTCTCCCACCTTAGCACTTCCCCTTTTAGTCGTCCGTGGAGGCGACGTTTCTTGCTCTATGTCAATGACTTTACTCCCCACAGGTAGTGTTGTGGCAAGAAACGTCCGTGGAGCAAGAAACGTCCGTGGAGCCGACGTTTCTTGCTCTATGTCAATGACTTTCCTCCCCACAGGTAGTGTTGTGGCACTTCCGCTTTTGAGGGTAACCTTAGAGTATGGTATTTTCTTCCTTCGTCTCCCACTCTTCTTTCCAATTGAGGCTGCATTAAGGTTGCTAGGCCATGGCAATGATATGCCAGCCTGCTTCATTTGCGCATGGGTCATGATATGCAATGGGATAGGAGTGGCTTCCCCATTGAGTGTCTCGACGCCAACAACCCCGACGGAATCAATGGTTCATTTTTTGAACTAGAGGATGGTCTTCGCCTAGGGCAATTGACAAAGAGACGAGTGATTCCACACTTAGGGCATCTCAGGTCAGTCTTATCTCTAACTTGCTCCCAAGGAGAAGAAATGTGTCCTCGGTGACCACAACTCCAACACACGATTGGCTCTTGGGTTTGTCCTCCTAGGCCTTTGCCTCTCCCCCTCCCTAATGCCATCACATGCACTGGTTGGTAGTCCATAAGGACTACATTGCCTTCCTCATCGTACGACACATATGGGTTTACATAAGGCTTGTCGCCGCTAGGCTCATCCACATAGTGGACTGGAGTATCACTTGGTGGGTGGGTCACATAGGGTCCAGGTGGTCTAGGGATACCTGTAGGATCTATTTCTATCCCAGGGATAGCGGATTAACATCATTAGGTGTCAGGAGAGCCAATGGGACTCCCCTTCCAAAGAAGTTCGGTGGCTTGTTCGCAAGGTAGTGTTGACCGTAAGGTAGCAAATATGGGAGTCTCCGAGGTAATCGACAGTGCATGGTGTCATGGCTGAATCTACCATAATTAGTGCAAGGTCGTGACCTAGGGTCTTGACACTTAGCTGGCAAATGGTTTCTGCTACAATGCACACATTGGACATGTGGGCGCATTGGTCATCTCATCATCTCCTGTGGTTTGGTTATGTCCATCCTAATCTTTGCTAGCTCTTGTCCGAAGTCAGTGCCCTTCCCTTTGTCCTGCGTGCTTGGACTTGCTCTCTCACTTGGCGTTGAGGCCCTCTTCGAATCCCTGGTACTGGACTCTTCTCAATTCAAGCCTCTAGAGCTTCTTTCCTTAAGTTGGTCGTCCGCTCTAATAGCTTCCTCAAAGACCCTTGCCAGTGCATCTCGTTGCAGGCTTGAGTTGTCAGCCAAGGCTTTGTAGAGCTCTTCACTTTGTATACCATTGATGAATACCATGGATATCGCTCTTTCGGTTGGTCTCTCGCCCATTGGGATTCTCTTGAAGAGGCTCCTCACATGGGTTACATAATCTCTAATGTCCTCTTTCTCTCTCTGCTTGACGTTCATGAGTCGCACCAGCAAGTTATGAGAGTACCCAAGTTCGATTAATCTCTTAATGAATAGTTTTTTCAAGCCATTGAAATTGGCACACTCCGCAGCATCTAGACTTGTGTACCAGGTCCGTTGACCCTTGTCGCCTAAGCACAGTTCGAAGGCTTGGGAGTGTTGAATAGGATTAGTGAGGCTGTTGGCCTCACAAACCTACTCAAATTGCTCCACAAAGCTGTATGGGTGGTCGGTTGCTTGGTATTTATCCAACTGTTTTGCTACCATGTGGATTTTCAATTGGCTCTTAGAGCCTTGGTTAACCCCCAACCTTGTTAGCAGCGATGCTGCCAATGCTATAGCGCTTTGTTCTGCGACCGTGTTTTTTATCAACTACTTCCTCGGAAGCTCACTCAACGTGAGGTCTTCTTCTAGCACTCTCTCGTTTTTTGACCGAATTCTACCTACTAGGGCTAGCACTCTCTGGATCTCTTGCATTTCTAAGCTATGGCATAAGTTATTGGTTTGCTAATCTTGGTTGTATGCGACTAGGCCTTGCAAAGCCCTATGTGCCAGCTTCCTCTCCTCCTCGAGATCTACTATGATGTGCTCTACAGGTCTACTGCGATACTCTAGCCAGGTTTAAGCATCGTATTTGTTCACTAACTATTGGACAGCCTCAGGAAAGTCTCCTAGGTCAAGTTCCCCATTGCTCCTACTACTTGAGCTACCCTCTTCCATGTCCAAGGCTTTTTGTTCTGCCAAGTTGTCGATCAAGTTGATAAGGCCGGGTAGATCCACTTCCATATATAGTGCGTATCTGGATTTTTAGTTGTGTTCCTCGCTTCGTCCTACTTTTGGGGATTTGATCACCCGTCTATGTCTTTAGGTCTTCTCCTACTAGTGGGTTCCTTCAAGTTATTAAGTCTGGGTGAGTTCCTTGTTAATTACAACCAATCCCCAACTTACCCTCACTCTGTGAGTATGCACGTGTGTGTGTTCGTTCCCGTGTATCATGCAAAATTAGGCTTTTAGCTCTTTTTCAAGTGTGCTTTGAGCGATGGAAATCAGAGTGAGTGAGAAAACAAAGTATGTGTAGCTAGGGCGCTCTTGTCTACAGGTTGGCTTGATAGGGTCGTGTGTTTGGTTCCTAGCTATTCTCATCGACTTCTCGGGTTTGTTTGTTGCGCTATCCCATTTGTGGTTCATTCAGGGTCGAGTTGGGGTCTTGTAATCAGCCCACAAAACCAAACACCCTTTCAAACTACTCGGCCATAATTTCTAGGTTTGTAACTACTTGTGAGATGTTCGGTGGGTTCTTCCGATGTGCATGTCATGCTTCTTATTAGCCGAGGTTTGTCAAATTCCCAGATTTTCCTTCTCATGCTGTGTTTGATTTACTAGTGTCAGATTCTAATAATCGAATAGGGTCGACAAATCTGATTGTCACAATCGGACAGGTGTGTCGGATTGAACAGCTCGGGTTGTGGTCTGATTGGGATATGTCCGATTCTAGGAATCGGATAGGGGTGCTTGGTCTGATTTGAAGGTATGTTAGATCAAACATGTATGTTGGTCTGATTTTGTGGTCTAATTATTGCGATTGGACTTATTGAGCGTTCGATCGGATGAAGTGGTGTCTGATTACTTCTCGTCCGATTCTCGAAATCAGATGAAAGTGGTAAATTTGATTTAGAGTTGGTCCGATTTTCAAAATTGAACAAGTGTGTCAAATCGGACCGGGTGGCTTTATTCGACTCCGATTCCGGGAATTGGACGGGTCGCTTGGTCCGATTCTGGGAATCGAACACTGTGGGGAGCGTCTGATTCTGCCGGCCTAAGTTCATGTCGATCACGTTTTTGCCAAAAATCCTCACTTAAATGTTGTTAGCACCTACAAGGACTTCCAGGAATCAAGAAGGAGTAGGCCAATGGCATCCTGTACCTAGATCTCACTAGCAGCCCCGATATGCTTCGATCGATCTGACGTAGGCCTAGACCTACAAGCTCTCTCTCTCTCTCTCTCTCTCTCTCTCTCAAAACCAAGAGTGCAAATGAGGTTTTCCCTAGTCACCCAGGACCTTAGTTGGTTAGCACCTCATCCCTCCTAATCACTCCACCTGCAACTCTGAGACATCTGAGTCCTCTCTTTTTCCCATTTTCCCTGTGAAGGACTATTTTACAGCAGTAAACTGTAAGCTTTCCACTCTGATTTCTCCTTTCTATCCTACTCTAAATGCGACAAAAATCAAAAGCAAGGTACTGAATCGATTCCTTCTACTCAACTAATCATCAATAACCAAAAATACTTACTTGTAGCACGGATTAAAATCCAAAATCTCCTATCTATCTCAAGCTTGGGTTTGGGGATGAAACCTTACTTTGATGAGCGATTTGAATCGCGCAAGTGCTCAAGCTGGAATCCGTTGGTCCTAGCAACGGGACCAAAATGTAGAGGCATGCTCAAGCTCAACCGTTAAGACCCACAAACCACTTATTGTTCAAGTGTTTTAATCGAGCACTGATGGTTGGCTACCTCTCACATAGCCGATGCGCCATCCCTCTCTACGAGTGTAGTGAGCTTACCTTGATGCCCGATTGAGTTGCTTCCTCTCTCAAGCACTCTGATAGCTCCACGATTCTTGATGCAAGCTTAAGCATCCTCAAACCTCCACCTCCAAACTCCATCCTCTATAGCCACACGTGAGATGAGAGAAGGGAAGAGAAGAAGAAGAGAGGAGATGGAGGAGGGCTTCACCTCCAAGATCCCTCACCCTCACTCACTCACTCCCTCACTCATTCACACTCCCTCCCTCAAGCACTCAAATCACAAGCAAGCAAGAGAAGAGAAGAGAATAAGAGAAGAAGAAGATCCCACTTTGCCACACTTCAAAGAACGAGCTCTCATTCATCTTTTGAACTTTGTACACAAGGCCCCAAATCCCCTTTAGGCGTCATCCCATTTTTACATGGCCGGCCATAGCCTAGGCCCTTTTTTCCATTGTTCTCCTATCTTCCTAGCTTCCTTCCTACCGCCCATCTACCTTTACAATTTGCATGGGTTAGAGCTCACTGGCACTCTTAAAATAAATCAAGGTGCAGCTTGCGCTCTTTTATGAAAGTATTGACTTGCGCTTTTTCTTGTGCGCCTCTCCTTGATTTAGGACTTTTTCACACAGCTCACTTCTTTGCATTCTTCTTTCCAATGATAGAGCCAATTGCTAGATATGGTATAGGAATACTAACTCTTTCTTGCTTAGCATATTCTCTTGTGATGGCATTGATGGGGATGGGAATCACATCTTCATCTTTGAGCATTTCTACTACAAAAAGAGTCAAGGGTATGGTGGTCACTATGGCTTTGCTAGTACTAGCTTTCCCCTTTGGGAAATTTGGGTACATATGGGTAATGCTGCATTTATGAAACTTTTGTTCAACTTTATTTTCCTTTGAGTATTATTGTTTCTATGGCCCTTGAGTGGAGATATAGTTTTGTTGTGGCCACAAGTCAAGCGTACAAGACTCTGTCGAGTTTGGATCATGTTGCACCCTCAACCTCTTTCCAACATTGTGATTGATACATGATTGTATCAATCATAATCCATGATTACCATGTCTCCTCCTTGTCATAATAGACAAATAAATTGGTATAATCTTCCTCTTTAGTAGACTTTTCAATATAATGAACTAGGGTATTACTAGGTGGATGAGGCTTAGAGGTCGTGGGATGCCGGATGTGTCGATGTCATATCTAGGAGCTACATGTGTTTAATCAAGGGGAACAAGTAAAGCCATATGCTATGGTCCTGGATGTGTGAGTCCTCAATTTGCACATGGCGCAAAATAGGGGAGTCACCTAAGGGATGTGCAAGTGGATGCCTCATGCCAAAATCACCCACAATTTGTGTAGGTCTTGCTCTATTTGGACCATTTAGATGGGAGGTGATTATCATTACAATGTATGCAATGCACCTTCTATTGTATGGTCAGGTTTGCTTGAATGATTTGATCATTTTCAAAAGCTTCCTTAAGATTCCAAGTTTGGGTGTTTCCTATATCAAATTTTCATTTACTAGATTGAGATTCAAACTCTAGGCCTTTTTTCTCAACTTTTCTCGTTGTGTGTATCCTCTATACTAATTGCTTTATCCAAGACTTCATTAAGATTTATGCAATCAAGGATAGAGTTGCTAGCTAGTGCCTCATATAGCTTTTCATCATAGATGCCCTTGATGAAAGCCTTCATAATTGCTTTGGCAACTTGTTTTTTTGTTGGCAGGATTCTCCTATATAGCCCTCTCAATCTGGATATATAGTTTGTCATACTCTCATTATCATGTTGGTTTGTATTAATGAGAGGAATAAATAGATTGTCCTCGTATCTTGCTTTTGCAAATTTTTTGATGAGGAGAGTCTTAAGGGTTGTGAAGGAAGCTTTCTCAATTACATCAAGGTAGTAGACCAAGTGCGACCCTTCTTCTCCATACAAAGGCCAAAATCTTGAGCTTGTTTAGCATCTCCTATAAGGTTTCTGGCCTCACAAACTTGTTCAAATTGTTAGATATGTTCAATGGCCCATCCTCATAAGGTGCCACCAATGATCCATGGTGCTCTAAGTTATAAGGCCCCCATTATGAGGAGAAGCCATGTGTAATCACAAACATTGGGTGGGTCGGTCATGGCTTGTATGTCAAATAAGGTCTATGTGATCAGATGGCAAAAAGGTGACCTTTTTGGATCTAGCCTTTGGGTTAAATAGAGTAGTTATGCTGAAACTTGAAGCATAATTCATTGAGTTGTGGGGTGTGAGAGTTAACAAGGACCTCTATTTTGGGGTTCGGGGGGGGGGGGGGGGGAGCACATAAGCGACCCCTTACTAGGGGGCCTTAGGGGTCCAATGGGCCACATGGGTTCAGAGGCAGTGCAACCAGCTCGATGGTATATGGAATATTTCCTTGTCAGCTAGGGAAGGTTCATAATATGGTTGGACATGTTGACCAGACTACCTTCGTGGTCTATAAAAGGAAGACCCCTCTAAAGCCATCACCGATCTATCTTTTACCCAATTAGAGTTCTTTTAGCTACCCTTAAGCTCTTTGCCTATCATCTGTTTGGATTGCCATCTAAGCTTCACAGTGGAAGCACGCGGGTGGACAGAGCCATATTTGTATCAACTCGTTTGAAATTAAAGCAATCTATGTTTTTCTCATCTTTACTATGTCTTCTTTACTCCTTACTCGGATTCTATCTATTGTATCATGTAATTTCTATACAAATTACTTTTTGAAGCTATATGACCATTTCCAAAATAATACTTGACAATTTATTTGGGCACCAAGGGCATTTTGGCTTATCTCCTTGGGTGGGTGTATTTTGCATCTTAACAAGTAAGGTTTGGGCCATATAGGCTCCTACAATGAGTAGATTTGTGTGATCACAAAGCCTATATTGAATGAGACTTGTTAGGTGTCAATGGATGATGGCATTCTTGTGTTCAATAGTATATTCTTGATCCCATCCAAATTTGATTTCATGGTTAGCAACTCTTGTTGCATGCCCATTTTGCATTGGAGGATCTTGTTAAAAGTATGAGTCCCTTGGTCTTTAAGATTCAGGAGTGTCATTGCCAACTCCTCATTTGAGAGTTTGGCTTGATCAAAGCATGCATCTCATTGATAGTTTTGTAAGGACTCTCAAATATCTCTTGAAAGAGAGGCTAGAAACGGTGTCTTATCCATTGTACTATGCCTGTGGTATGAAGTTTGTTTGTTAACTAGGTCAATTATGTGATCAATGAGATCCTCGAGGGATGTGGTTTTGAGAATGGAGCCCATAACTAGAGTGGATTCAAAACTTGATGTTGTAGGCTTTCAAGCTAGGGCTCCACTCCCTAGAAGGAGTAGGAATCACATTACCATTTTGCAGTTGCTTATAACAAAATTAGTCTAAGCTTTTAGCCTAAGTCTTAGAGGTTTATGTTTGTCTATGGTTTTGGTCCTTCTAATGTGATAAAGTTTTTCTTGGTTTACTTGATCTTAGTTTTTACAAGCTTCTTATTGCATGCTCAAGGCACTATGGTGTCTCTTCCAATACTTTATTTTAAAACATACAAGTTGTAAGGGACTTTGTAACACTGATTTCAAAACACACAAATTTCCCTACCCTAGTCTATACCTCACTTTGACCTCTTGTGATTGAATATAAATAATCAAGGGTTGCTCACATTATTACTGTAAATGGTTTATGTTTTCATACATGCTAAGGAGTACATATGTCAAGGGATCTCAAACAATCACTCCTTGCTACTCCCTGCTAGTCTACAATATATGTGTTTTATGAAGATATTATCAATTAAGCAAGCGATTAAACTTGCTCAAAAAATCTTGTTGGCAAATAGCCCTTTGGAAAATTTACCTAAGTATTGATTTGTAGCTTAGGAGTTATGCTAAATCAGGCTTTCTTCCTTCCCAAAATTAAGTTGCATGTGTGCAAGCAATGCCACAAAGTATCATAGTCACTAAGATGTCAATGTGTCAAGACTAGCTTATGCAATGCAGAGACTAAACTCCTATATGCAACCTAAAATTGGATGCTTTCCTAGTTGGAGCCCTTTGAAACTAAGAGAAGAGTGATTGATGCATTGTCTTTGATCAAGAGGTCCAATTTCAAATTGTATGATGATGAGTAGGAGTTATTGAAGTTTGCATGGTGTGTGCATGGAAGTGGTTTTTGTGGAGGTAGTACTGTAATATGGAAGTGGGGTAGTGTGGGAGCTCTAGTGTAGGAGTGGGAGTAGTGTGGTAGGACAATAATGTGGGAGTGCACAAATAGTATGGTGTGGAAGAGGGTAGTGTGGGAATTCTAATGTGGAAACGATGTCGTGCTCTACGTGAACACTGCGTGAAAAACCCTAGAGTGCATCATCATTCGACTTTCTTATTAATCTAGAGAGGCAATGTTATATTAGTTAGTGTTAGTGTCCATAGTATGGATAGTTCTAAAATGTGGGATTTTTTGATAATTGTAGTCTATTTTTATACTATTTCTTGTAAATATCCTAAAAAGATGTAGAAAACTTCTAGAATAGAGTGGCATTATGTAGAACACAAATGGCTTTTCAACCAGTTTGGGAAAGCTCATAAAAAAGGGACTTCTGAAATTGCATGGCACATGATCACAATTTTTAGGCAGCAAACAACACTTTGGATGGGAAGAAGAAGAAAGAGCAATCTAGGAGAATTCTGACCAAGTGTTCAAGGGTTTTACCTCCTTTCAAAGCCAACGGAATCATTAAATTTGCCGTCTAAGAAGTAGCAGAGAAGAAGCTAGTGTTTGGTGCATATTTTTGGACTACAAAGGAGCTCCAGGAGATCTAATGCTTAAAGATTGCTTCTGAGTAGTCCTAGACAAGGATTTTGTTTATCTTTTCACGTTCTATCAACACATAGTGCTTTGAATCATTGAGCATTGTCTTTATCTTGTGTACCTCGTACTATTCTTTTTCTTCTCTTCTATCTCCTATTCTCTACTTTCTTCTCTCCATGATCCCTAGTGGATATGACCTTACCACTAAAACCCTTACGACATTGGTGAATCCAATGTGAAAGATCATCAAAATGAAAGGCAGGATGGGAGAACCTTCAAATACAATTTTTAGTGATGCAGTTAGTGAAAAATATAAACATGCTTATGCAAATACAACAACAACAACAAGTGATGCAAGCTTTTGCTCAAATAGAAACTGTTGTGATGCATCTCTACAAGTAGTAGAGTGTGAGACGAAGTTGTTTAATGGCAAGAATGTATATGCATATTTGCATACCTATGCTCAAAATATTGAGTTCTTTAGGGTGGCTCAACTTGCATGGAGCCAGTATTTTGTATGGGTCACTATATATGAATTGAAAGCCCAAGTTATTGAATTGTACATGTAGGATACTGACTGGGTAGCTTTCAAGAAGACACTTCGAGAAGAATTTTACATTGAAGATACTAGTTTGATTACCCACAAAACTTTCCAAGAGTGGGTTCTAAAATCCAATAAGGGTCTTGTGGCTATCATAGTTATTAAGAGAATTTGAAAGTCGGTTTGAGCAATTAGATATTGCAGAATAGCAAACTCTTGCAAGTCAAAAATTTGAATTGTTTCTACAAGTGGTAGATCTTAAGCTTCAAGAGAAGCTTGATGGTTTTTTAGATGATCAAACTACATATACATGGCTTAAAATAAAGTGGAGACATGTTAAGGATGTTGTTTACTGCACTAATGAAAATGCATAGAAGAAGAGAAAGATTGCATGTATCTAGCTTGCCCACTATTATGGGCAAAACAATTGATATATTCAGTAAGCCACTTACTTCTATGGCTAACCCTATAAATGCACATGTTATTCCCACTATTAAGGAAGATGTATTAGATGAATTGATTAAAGGTATGCGGGATCTTCAGTTGAAGGTCGCAAAATTGGATGAGAAGGGACAAGAGGAAAGGGGACGCGCAATAGTCTCTAAACTAGGGAAAAGATGTATGTGGTGTGATAGTTTGCAGCATGAAAGGAAGGATTGTGCTGCTTATCAAGAGGCCTTGGCACGACAGCTCATCTTTTGGAAAGATGGCAAGATCCCTGCACAAGAAATAGGATTGCCTCTTGCTTTGAATTTTGGAAAGGGAGATATACAAAAGTTGTTGGAAGACTTGGTTGCCCAAAATTCTTTTGCGGCTAAATATGCTATTACTTTTGGTCTATAGTTGGATAGAATACCTAGCCAAAGCAATGGTTGGTCCAAAGGCTGCAATATGGATACATGCTTTGCATGCAACTGAAAAGTTGAAAGCTATGATAGTGAAATGTCTTATGCAATCGTGACATAACTAGCTAGTGTGGATACGACCTTTCAATTAAAACCCCTCCAACAACAGGATAAGTGTGGGAGAACAAGGATAGAGTAGTGTGTCAAGGTAGCATGGGAGTGCAAGGATAGTGTAGTATGGAGGTGGGGTAGTGTATGAGTTTGTGTGTGGGAGTAGAAGGATAGTGCAGTGTGGAAGTGCAAGGATATTGTAGTGTGGGAGTGTTGTATAGTACAGGAGTTCTAGTGTGGGGGTGTAAGGATAGTATGGTGTGGAAGTGGGATAGTGTGGGAGTGGGATCAATGTGGGAGTAGGATAGTGTGGGGGTGCTAATGTGGAAGTAGGATATTGTGGGAGTGCAAGGATAGTGTAGTGTGGAAGTGGGATAGCGTGGGAGTGCTAGTGTGGGAGTTCTAGTAAGAGTATAGGATAGTGTGGGAGTGGAAGGACACTGTAGTGGGGGAGTGGTAGTGTAGAAGTGCAAGGAGAGTGTAATGCGAGAGTGGTGTATAGTGTGGGATGACTAGTGGGGTATAATGTGGGAATTCTAGTATGGGGGTTCTATTGTGGTAATTCTAGTGTGGTAGTTCTAGTGTGGGATTGTAAGGATAGTGTGGTGTGTAGTGCGGGAGTGGTATGTAGTGTGGGAGTGCTAGTTGGGTATAGTGTAGTAGTGCTAGTGTGGGACTACTAATGTGGGAGTTCTAGTGTGGGAGTGCTTGTGTGGGAGCTCTAGTGTGGGAGTGTTAGGATAGTGTAGTGTGGGAGAGCAAGGATAGTATGGTGTGGGAGTGGGGTATAGTGGATGGATTCAATGTGTTAGGTGTGGCATCTATGTGGGTTTAGTGAGTGTTTGTATGGTAAGTATCTAAGTTTGTAAATGGGTATGTCTAGTGTACATTTATGGTTGGGGTGTAATTGGTGCATGATGTGTGTGCATGAGTATGCATGCGATATGTTGTGTGTGTGTGCGGGGGGGGGGGGGGGGGGATATTGATTGTTAAGGAATCACATGTCGCCTTTAAAATGCTAGCTATCAAAACATTAATGCCTTGGCAACAAGATTTCACTTATACACAACTAGCTTGGGTTGAAGCATAACTGCCTGGATAGAAAAACGTATAGCCTTAGCAACCTAGTGGAGATGGAGCACAAAAAAATGTTTATTAGTAAAAACATTAACTAGTTGTGGATGCAAAAATACTACTATCAGTAGCTTTCTTCTTCCTCACACCCCCTTTTGCAATATCCTTTCTTCTTCTTAGTCAAAACTCTCTTCTAAACCTTGGCCCTTCAAGTGTTCTTTTTCAAGGTATTGCTTTTTTTCTTGTTATTGATCCTCTCCAACTCCTCCCCAACGATCTATTGACCATCTACCTCATCTTATTCTCACCTTTCTTCTTCTCTATAAGCTTTACCTCCTTTTCAATAGGACTCATGGTGATGAGAACCCATAATCTTATGTTAGAATACAAGACTAACTTGAGGTGTAATGGGCTCACTAACTTACCTTCCCACGTTGTAGTCTAAAAGCTTGAGGGCTTTAGAATGGTTGCATGACCCAATAAACATAATTCCATGCTATCACTCCTTTGAATCCACCACTATGCATGCCAAAAGAAGAAGATAGAGAAGAAGAAGAAGAGGAAAAAGAAGAAAAGTAAGAACAATATATAAACTTTCACCTTCCCTTAGTTCCCCACTCAAGCACATCTTTGGCACCTCACTCTCAATAATGGAACAAGATGATAAAATAGAAAAAGATAATGGAAGGCTTTTAATAGGTATATTGATAGAGTTTTTGTAGTATGGATGCACCAAAAGGATAAATACAACCGAGACCTCCCACCCTTATGTAGACCAACATTACGGTTAGGGTTAGATCCCTTATATAATAGTTGTGGATATGACAAATACAGTTGTGAAAGATAATACGATGTGCATGGGTGTGAACCTAGCTCTTATAAAAAAATACATCCATGATAATGCCATATCCATAAAGAACAAAATAATGTAAGTGCCAAAAATAATATACCAAAACAATTCAAAAAATAATATCCACTAAAAATAGTTATAGGAGTTGCACTTTGATTATCATTGACTTTCCTTGACTCTGCCTTTGATTGTAGTCTTACACATTTCCTATTAACATTTCCTATTACTAGGAAATGTCATGATGCACATGCAAAAGGTTACACTTATGTCAGGCTCACTAGTAAACGATTCTTGCTTTGCAGGGTAGTAGCGAGCTACGTGTCTAGGTTGATCATAGCTGCAACCCATTGTGGTCCCATTAGATTGGAGTGTTTTTCATCTTGTTTTATGCCTTCTCCATGGCATGGAATGTAGTGTCACATGCTTGCCCCATTGGGTGGATTTGCCATTAGAGTGCCATGTACCAGCATTGGTGGATTGGGTCCCTAGGGTTAGAGGTTGAGGATTTTCAAACGGGTTTGTGGCAATGTTAAGAGCCACCAAGTTTTTGGAATGTGAAAAGTTTGTCATGGGCCATTTGAGGCTCTTTGTAGGCTATTCCATAGTGTGAACTTTTGAGAAATTTCCCTTAGAATTCACAATATCTGGCAAGTTCATAGACTTTGGTTTTGTCTTTTGGTACTATCGTATTTGGTGGGCCTTACATTTGAATGCATGGCACTTATAAAATTGATTAATTTGCCTTTTAGTGCTTTTTCTTCTTTGCTTGTTGATCCTAGTTATCTAGTACAACTTCCTTAGTCACATGATTATCATTAGGCTTGGTAGCATCTCTAAACTTGTTGAGGGGCTCGAAGGTGTCCTTGGGGATGTCTCCTCCAAACTCCCCTATTGAAATTCTATCAACTAGTCTTGTCTTGGTAATGAGGAGGTCCTTAAGAGTAGCAAGGGTGGATTTTGTAGAGATTTTGATCTAGGTTAGGTAGGTTCCTAAATTTTCATCTAGACAAGGCCTTAAGGCTTGCAGTTTCTTCTCATGAGGGGTGAGGTTGTCCTCCCCTTGGGCAAGATCTTGTAGTTTTAGCATGAGCCCCTTCTTGTATGTAGGGTGCTTGTAGCATGCATTTCCTTTTGTTGCACACCGGTTTGGTCTAGTAATCTTTCTTATTGTGGGCCCACAATAGAGTTGTGGAAAATTTCAGCCTCCACCTAGATTGGCTAGGAATCCATACATTGGGTCATAGTATGCATCATGAACATCCTCATTAGTGTTCTTCCAACCACTTGGTTTTAATGGAAATATATCCACAACACTATAATACTTCTCATAATGTTCTTTCTTAGGCTAATACATTTCTTCATTGGCTAGAGCTGTAACATCTTGAACTAAATTCCCATCTCCATTGGTTTCCTTATTTAATTCCTCCATAATGATCATTTTGATTTTAGTGCTCTTTGCCTTGCATTTATCTTTATGGTAGGATGTCTAGTTTTTAATAGAGTTGAAATAGAACCCCTTGGAATGCATGTTCCATAACTTGTCATTAGATAAGTTTTTGCTTTGAGTAGCACTAGCTAAGACTTTATCCAAATCATTACCCATGTCATTAGCCCATTTATAGTCACTATTTACTTCAGTGTTGGACCTAAAATTGGTGCCTTGTTTTAAAGCATAGATGGTAGGATGATAAATAAGGATTTTGCTAGGTGAAGAATTAGGTCCTTTATTGTTCCTATATCCATCACTACAATGGTTGAAATAATTTCCTATTTTAATGGACTAGCTTACTTGAATAACACCCCCTACTTTGGATTGAATATTTTCCACATCCCTCTTGTGTTTACGACTGTATCTCTTACCCATTTGAATGGCTCCATGTATAGCAACTGGTTGCATATCTCTCACTTCGGATAAGAGCATCGTGGTAAGACCGAAAATGTATTTGTTTAGCTTGGTAGAGCCATAGATCTCTTCAACATACATAAGCAAGTTTAAAAGGAGATCAGAATAATCTCTTATTGGAGGAACCTCTTTGTCGAAGACCTATTATTTGTGTTCTAATTTCTCATTCTCCATAGTTGATTGAAGCATACTTGACCCTAAGTCGTGGAGAGGGTAGTTGGATGGTCATCTATGGACTCAGTCCTATCCATCACCATCCTTGCAATCCTAAGCATGCGGATGCAGGCGAGTAGGTGTTCTTGAGGTCTGCCTCTCTAGTGAAGCACCTAGCCTCATCCCACAAGGACCGCTGACGTATGGGTTCCTAATGATACAATTACGATCTCTAGTAGTAGTTTAACATCGAGATAAGATAGTCATTGTTGTGTGAGTCATTAGAGACTTGAGGTGGATAGGCACCATACTTGGTTCAATCAGAGAGAAACCAAGGGGAGTTGCATGTTAACCCTTCTACCCTCATAAGGCATAGTCTCAAATCAATTGTCTAAAATAGTTCTTATCTAGTTCTAAGACTCGACCCTAGGAATAGTTATGCTTATCAATCATTTTCTCAAATTTGGAGAAAGCTACTCAACTAACTAGGTCCATCTAGTTGTAGAATAATTTCACTGGGAAGAACATCCACCCGCTTCCCTCAACGTGGCGTACTTGAACTATCTAGCATACTACTCACGTAGTGAAACATATAAAAACAACTTCCTTAATTGATCTTCGTGGGGTTTGTTTATATGTCTTTATTATGAGCATAAAGCAATTCTTTTTAAAAGACAAAGTAGTTTATATTGTTATCATATTTAGAATCACTTCGAATAGCAAACCAATCCAAGAAATTGGGTTGCCACCCTAACTTGTTCATCTTGGGTCTTCCAACACTAAACCATGTTGGGCCTCGTATAGGTTTCCTTTCCTATCATAGGACCGGTATTAACATTATAACCTTAGATCAAAGCCCCACTAGTTCTTGCTTTTCGTAAGGGAGGATCTTCCTATAAGGACAACCATACATACCTAGGTTGGTCACCTTAGGTAGTCTATATACAACTTTGAGTGAAGAGTAACCAAGGTGGCCATGAGGATAGCATCACACCTCAATCCTGTCCAACATTTGTTGAAGGCATGGACGTACTTAGAATATTTTTCCATGATTAAATGCAAAAAAAGTAGCCAAAAAACTTATAAAAAACAACCATTCCTATCCAAAAACAAGGATCAAATTTACCTTCCATAGAATATTCAATAATTTAAACTTTTTAATTGAATTATTTAGTGATTTTCATTCAACTACTAAAATCCAACTCATAGATTGAGTTTAATTCCATGCATATGAACATAATTTAATAGAACTAAGGAATTTAAATTAATATTTGGATCAACTTGGGAAAATATGAAAGAACAATATATTGTTTATTACATGTTTTTCACTAACTATGAACAATATAAATGTTGCGTGTAAATATATAATAATATTAAAATTTTGACATGATTTTTGAGTTATAGCAATACATATATTAATTTTTAAGTAAATTTAAATTAACTTTTTAATAAAATTATATCTCTAATCAGGAATCTAATTTGAAGTATCTTTCATTTATTTTTATGTTAAGGAGTGGACTAGAGAGGAAGAAAGAGAAGAGAGAGACTATAGAAGAGAGAGAAAGAGGTGACAAGGAGAGAGAAAGATAGAAAGAGAGAGAAGGCCCCATGAAAGCTGAGAAAGAGAGTGATAAGGAGAGAGAAAGACTAGGAAAGAAGAGAGAAAGACAGAAAGAGAGAGAAGGCCCCATGCAAGCTGAGAAAGAGAGCAAATGAAGGAGACTTGTATTATAATATTGATGGTGTAAAAATCAAGTCCCTTACATATTTTATACCGGATAGTGTAGCTGGTATTTTATCCTCATTATTTTATTTTCCCTCTCTTACATTCTATCCCCACCCAAAGGTTTTGGCCCTCGAAAACACATTGGGCACTTATTACAAAAAGACAGGGTAGGAACAGACTGGAGTACTACTTTGCTGTAGACATTACAAGGGTTATCCAATGGAATGATGAGTAATTGTTGATGTAAAGGGTCATTGATCAAGTATGATATAGAGGTATGATTGGGGAATGATATAATTTAAATCTTGACCCATATTCTGTAAGAAAATGAAGGCTGTAGACAGTGGAGATCATGTTGTCTATTACAAGACTATATTGTAGTAAATCTGAGATAACTTTTTGTAGGGAACTCTGATCAAGGTATCTAATACATAGAAACGGAATTCTTGGTTTTAGTTGAGAAAAAAGCTTTCTGATGACCTTCTGTATGGTATTGTAGACCTTCTGTTGACCATCTGTGCGATAATAAACTACAACAATATACCCACAACTAGGTGTAAGCAACCAAGAAAGAAAGACTAGAAACAATCGGCAGCCAAGGCTATCACAATTGCAATATATGAGTAACCATACATGCAATAGGCATAGACATCATGCACATAGGAGATCTCAGGGTAAAGAGAAGAGAGCTTCCAAATAATAACCCACTAAGCAAAGCTCAATACATAACCCAAAAGTATATAAATATCACTGGCAACACATTGATAGACATAAGTGCCAAGTCCAAAGTAAGTGATCAAATTAGCCCAATGTAGGGTAACTATATCTATCTAATACATATTAAGAGAGCATCTACACGAAGTAAGTATCCCACGGTCTCAATGAAAGTAAGCTCAAGCTCAACTACATAAACCCAAAGCTATATATAACATCTAAAGAAGTGCAAGTAACTCCCACTAGAATAAAATTGAATACTAAATGAGCAATGCAAGAGAGAGAAAGAAAGAAAGTTATATTAACGTCTTCTAAAGACCAAAACTGGCCTATGAGACAAACTATGATACAACTGATGAGGTCCAGCTATCCAAAATAAAAGTGTTGAATGAAAAGCTAAAAACTGGAAATTGAAAATACGGTGCTGTGAGTGTGATAAGTATCGTGTATGTGTATGTGCATATGTAGCTTTGGTACTCCAGATAATGGCTACAAAAGGGGAACAAATGTCGGCTGTGATAGGGGAACAACTGTCGGCTGTGATAAAGTGGTGCGATGTGTATATGTAACAGATGCAGGGAGATATAATATCCTGGGATGTAGTAGCAGTCGTCGAAGTCACTAATAGCAGGTGATCCATCTTGGATGCAGGATGTGGTACATCGGCGGTGGAGAAAGAGCAAATTGGAGATCTGAGATCCAATGTGAAGAGAGAGAGAGAGAGAGAGAGAGAGAGAGAGAGAGAGAGAGAGAGAGAGAGAGAGAGAGAGAGAGAGAGAGAGAGAGAGAGAGAGAGAGAGTGTGTGTGTGTGTGTGTGTGTATGGAAACTCCAATGGTCACAATGTGTGATGTGGGAGCATTGCTCAACTGCCAAGACCCTTGGACCGCTTATTGTTTCAAGCGTTCCAAGCTGAGCACTAATGGCTACCTCTCACATAGCCGATGCGCCATCCATATCTATAAGTGTAGTGAGCTTACCTCCATGCCGTTCGAGTTACCTCCTCTCCCACGCACTCCGGTAGCTTCACGATCCAAGTGCAAGCTTCAAGCAAGCTCCATCCTCAAGCTCCACACTCCAAGCTCCATCACCGCGAGCAAGAGAAGAGGAGAGAAGAGAAGAGAAGAAGAGAGGAGAAGATGGAGAGCTTCTCCTCCTTGGTCCCTCACCCTCACACACTCACTCCCTCACACTCTCACACTCCCTCTCTCAAGCACAAGCTTAAGCAAGTAAGAATAAGAAGAAGAAGGAGAAGAGGAGAGCCACTTTTCACCACACACAAGAATGAGCTTCTCATTCACTTTTCAACTTTATATACAAAACCCTAAACCCCTTTTGGGCGGTCATCCCCTTTTCCCATTTTTTACATGGCTGGCCGTAGCCTAGGTCCTTTTTCCCATTGTCCTTCGATCTTCCTAGCTTCCTTTCCACCGCCCATCTATATTTACAAATTGCACGGGTGAGAGCCCGGCGCTCCTTGAATTAAACCGTGATGCACTTGCGCTCTTTTACAAAAGTTTTGACTTGCGCTTTTCCTTGTGTACCTTTGTCTTCCGTTTCTCTTTGCCTTGGCCTTTGTCTTTGTCTTCTGTTTTTGTAATGAAAGCAATCAACCATGGAATGAAATCTAACTGAAATTGAAAATTAACTAAGCTACAACAAAGAATTAACAAATCTATTGCACCAAGACATCCTCATCATGTATTAATGGTTGGGGATTCAAGAATACATGACGGCCATGGCTGAGTGCTTCATAGGCTAAGAAGAAGCTAACTCCAAGAAAATGGTAAAGCCAAGATTATTGAATGATCAAAAGATGTCTTGCCTTTGGCCTCTAGTCCCTTTTATTCTAACCCTCTTCCAAACTTAAGGGCTGTTCACACATGTACACATAGGCTAGGGCTAAATTTACAAAGGTTGGAATTAATCCAAGGTGCAAATATTAATGTTGTATTTTTCCTTCATGACAAACCATCCCGTCCTAAAGATGGTTTTGTCCTCAAAACCAAGAAGTAATGACCTAAATCCAAGTCAAGGATGATAGTAATCATGCCCATTCATCTTCCAAATGATAAGAAAGCACTGTCCATGAAAAGAAGACCTTTTGCATGCCAAACTGTGAGAAAACTGGCTGCTGTCCAAACAGGGCTGATTCACTAAAACTGCCATAACTTTTGATATATTGGTCCAAATAAGGCGTATGAGGTGTAGAAACGAAGTATACACTCCCAAGCATCACCCCATAACATCAGAAACAAATTTTGATGAAGTCAGGACAGTTTTATTGTCTGCAGAAATTTCATACAGCAAGATGTCTCTGCACAGTCACTGCATACTGCATCATATATCATCCTGTAATAACCAAGGAAAGTTACTGACATAAGTGGATGGTTGCCAAGAAGACTCTTCAATGGGCAAATTCTTCCACTTAATGAGATACTCAATGAGAGTACGATTTCTGAGAACTTTCTCTCTCTTTCCAATAATACTTTCAGGTTCATCCTGTCTCATCCAATGGTGGTAACTCTTCCAATACTTGTACATCAGGCCCAACATACTTCTTCAACTGTGAAATATGGAATACATCATGTATTATAGTGGAAGATGGTAGCTGAAGTTTATAAGCAAGCTCTCCAATTTTGTCCAAAATCAAGTATGGCCCATAAAACCTATGAGCAAGCTTGTTGTTCCCACCCTTTAATGAAGCATAATGCGACTTGGGCACTTTGAGAAATACCCAATCTCCAACCTTGAAGTCTAAATGTCTTCTTTTCTCATCAGCATAGACCTTCATTACGTCTTGTGCTTTCCTTATGCTGTCCTTGCATTGCCTCATGAGCAACTCCATTCTTTCCAACTCTTTCTTTGCTTGTGGGTTGATGTCTTCATGGAATAAAACTGATGGAAGTTGGACTTTATACCCATAAAGAGCTTCAAATGGAGACATCCCAATGCTCATGTGATGCGTGTTAGCAAGGTGGATCCAACGATCCCATGAAGCTTGTGTGTCATGACAATAATGCCTAAGGTACACTTCCACGCAATGATTGACTCTCTCCGTTTGCCCATCAGTCTGAGGGTGATAGGCCGTGCTAGGAGTGAGGAAAGTACCCATAGAGGAGAATAGACTTTTCCAGAAGTTTCCCATAAACTTCGAATCACGGTCTGATACTATTCTCATAGGCATACCATGTAGTTTGAACACACCTTCCATAAATTGCTCGGCGACTTGCCTTGCTGAATATTGGACTTTAGTTGGGATAAAGTGGGCTGATTTGGTCAATCTATCAACTACCACATAGATATTGTTCCATCCATGACTGGTAGTAGGCAATCCCGTTATGAAATCCTTGGAAATATCTGTCCATTTGCCCATAGGTATGGGCAAAGGTTGAAGTAAGCCGGCTGGTAATAAAGTGGAATCCTTATTTTGCTGACACTCCAAGCATTTGGATACATACTCTTTAACATCTTTCCATAGACCTTTCCAATAGAAGCTTTGATGAACTCTATCAAACGTCTTGAAAAGGCCCAAGTGACCAGCCATTGGCGATGAATGCATCTCTTGAAGCACCTTCAGCTTGAATTTACTGCTGGGAATCAAGTACACTTTACCCTTAAACCATAAGAGGCCATTATGCACTTTAAAATTAGGGAATTCAGCATCACACCCTTGCTGTAATTTCTGTAAAATATGGGCAGCATGCTCATCAAGCACATATTCCTCTTGAATGTCTTCAATCCAATCCTTATAGATGGTAGACACAGTAGATAGACTGCATGCCCACATTCTTGATAACGCATCAGCCACCACATTATCCTTGCTAGCCATGTATGATATTTCAAAATCATATGATTGCAAAGTGGCCAACCATCTCTTTT
The DNA here is from genome assembly GCF_053477565.2 of Lygodium microphyllum. Classification (NCBI taxonomy): domain Eukaryota; kingdom Viridiplantae; phylum Streptophyta; class Polypodiopsida; order Schizaeales; family Lygodiaceae; genus Lygodium; species Lygodium microphyllum. Next base: position 78,909,801 of record NC_141162.1, read on the forward strand.
GCTTGGGAGAAAGATTGGCCTGCGAGAGAAAATATCTCAAGACCCTATGATCGCTTTTGACTTTGAAGTGTGTCCCATAGAGGTAGTGGTGCCATTTCTTGATTGCATGTAAGATAGCAAGCATCTCCTGCTCATAGACATGCATCTCTCTCTCTTTGTCATCAAATTTTCTGCTCTCAAATGCAATGACACCATGCTCCTGTACCAAAACTGCTCCCAAACCTCTACCACTGGCATCTGCATAAATGGTAAAAGTCTTGGAGAAGTCAGGGCAAACTAGTATGGGTGCTGAAACAAGAAATTCTTTCAGCTCATTAAAGCTCTTGTCAGCGATCTCATCCCAAAAGAAGGCCTCCTTTTTCAGCCGATCGGTAAGAGGAGCTGCAACATGAGCATAGTTCTTCATAAACCGTTGGTAAAAGGATGACAAACCAAGGAAACCTCTTAATGAAGTGGCATTGGTTGGTGTAGGCCATTCTTTGACGCACTGAACCTTCTTAGGATCCACTTTGATTCCATCTTCTCCCACTATATGACCCAAGTACTCCACTTCCTTTGTCATAAAAGAGCATTTAGTGGCCTTGGCAAACAATTTGTGTATCCTCAATATGTCAAAGACATCTTTTACATGCTGCAAATGGTCTTCTTTATTCTTGCTATAGATTAAAATGTCATCAAAGAATACCAAAACTGTTTTAAAGAGCAATGGCTGAAGTATCTTATTCATGAGAGACTGGAATGTGGCTGGAGCATTTGATAACCCAAAAGGCATAACCATAAACTGATAAAGACCCCTCTCCGTCCTGAAGGCTGTTTTGAATTCATGCCCTTCCTTCATGCGTATTTGATGATATCTCGATCTCAAGTCAATTTTGGAGAACACCTTGGCATCCTTCAATTCATCTAAGAGATAATCTATTCTAGGTATTGGATACCTATTCTTGATAGTGACCTTGTTGAGATCGCGGTAATCAATGCACATTGGAAAGGAGCCATCTTTCTTCTTCACAAGAAGGACTGGAGAAGCAAAAGGTGATTGGCTTGCCTTAATGAGACCCATTTCCAAAAGCTCTTTGACTTGGCGTTCTACCTCTTCTCTTTCCACTTTGGAGAGGCAATATGGTGGTTTGTTGATGGGCTTTGTATTGGGCAGCAAGTCAATGGGATGATCCACTTCTCTTTTGGGAGGAAGAGAGGTAGGTGGCTGAAAAATATCATCATATTCTTTCAGCAATTTACAAAGACATGGGTCCATATTGTTGGTAGGAGAAGAGGGCTGATCCTCTTCAATCTTGGAAAGAAGAATGGTGAACATACATGCCTTTGCATTTATCTCTTTCTTAACCTTCTTGGGGCTAATCATCTCCATTCTTTTCTTTTCAGCTCCATGTAGTGTTACTTGTTGTCCACACCATTTAAACTCCATTTCCATGTTGTTGAGATTCATGGTAAATCTGCCCAAAGATTTCAGGCAGTTGCAGCCAAGTATTATATCAATGGGACCCATTTCTAATGCAATTAGGCTCACTAATGTAGTGCACAATGGGGAAAGGGTGATAGGTACATTTGGACAGCATTGATTGCTCATCTCAAAATTTCCATTTGCCACTTGGATTTTGAGTGATGTAGGCATTTCATGCGTATTCAATTTTAGCCCATTGAGTGACTTAGCATTAATGAAGCTATGTGTACTTCCCGTATCTATGAGTATATGAACGGTCCTTCCCTTGATTTGACCTTTAAGGCGTAGGGTAGTATCCCCTCTTGAACCACTCCATGCATCACTTGATATGGCACATAGCGATGGATGTAAGTCAGTCCATGAATCATCCAAATAATGACCACCCGGGTCGAAAGGAAACCCATCCATCGGATCATAGAACTCATCATGGCCATTCTCTTCATTTTCATGCGCCTCTTCTTGAGTTGTTGTGACATCAAGCTGAGCCAAGCTTCCTTCAATAGATTCAACATCGGAATCATCCTCAATGATCATGCTAATCTTCATATTTTTGGCCTTGCATGCCTTGAGTTGGGGCAGAAGTTTTGGCACTTATATCAGTTCTCTTTCCATCAAATCTATTTTCAGCATTAGGTCTGAAATTACTGCTTTGTCTTGACCCAAAAACAGTAGGAAAAGTGGGTATCTTGCTGTAGGTATTGCTGAAAGTATTTGATGGCTTCCCAATATGCTGAAAATCAGTTTTAGCATGCCCATAATGGCATGATCTCCTTGGGAACTGCGTAGGCTGAAAAGAATGCCCTGTTTTTGGCTGAAAACCCTTGTATTTCTGCCCATAACGTTCAGGCAATTGAATGCCAGCTTGTAGGGATGTAGGATTCATGGCTCCAACTTCAGAAGAAAGAATAGGTTCCAAACCAAATATGTATTTATTCAACTTGGCACTATCGGAGACCCCATGAACATACATCGAGAGGTTCAAAAACTGATTTGAGTACTCTCTAACCGAGAGACCACGTTGCTCAAGTGCATACCACGTTTTCTCTAACTACTCTTTTTCAATAGGGGAAACAAAGACTTCAATCATAGCATTTTTCAATGCATCCCAAGACAAGAAGTCATGTCCCATCCTCGCCATATATCTCCACCAAGTGTGAGCATAGCCTTCTAGATGAAGGGCTGCAAATTTTACTTTGGCATTCTCGGGCCTTGGGTAAAGGGAAAAATACATCTCTAACTTGTCAAACCACTCCTCCAACTCCGTGGGTGAAGGGTTCTCTCCCTTGAAGTTTGAGATAATTATTTTCTCCTTGTACTCTCTCTCGTATTAAGGAGGTTGTCCTTTAGGGTGCTGTTGCCCACTATGGTGTTGTGGCCCAAAAGAATTGCCAAAAGGTCCTTGCCTAGGATATTCATTATTTCCATGCCCTTGTGCATAAGGAGTTTGCTGTCCATAATGCATACCATGACTTTGTGGCTGGAAACAATGTCCTTGAGGCTGAAAGTATGTGTTGCTCACATTGGGAGGTTGTCCATGCATCGGTGAGTTGAAAGGTGGTTGCTGCCCATTATTTTGCTGATTCCAACCATGATTTAACATGGGACTTGGCCTATTGGGCTGCACTTGAGTAGAGAAATTATGTTGTGGCTGTCCAAAAGCATTTGGGGCTGAATTCACATGTCCATGTGGCTGCCCATAAGAGTTTGGGGCTGAATTAACATGCCCTTGCTCATGGCCACCAACATTTGCTTGAGGGTAAATTTGCTTGTAGAAAGAGTTGCACCCATGGATGTCTTCATCGTGCTTTGAGTTTGTTTGCACTCTTTCTTGAAGATCCTGCCCATGTGGCTGAAAGTGAACCTTTTGTTGATGGAATTGTGGCTGAAGTGAAGTGGGATAAACAAAATCCTTAGCTTTAGATGACTCTCCAACTTCAAATTGACCTACCACCTTAGGAGTAGGTGGTTTAGGTGGTTCTTCAGCCCTATGAGGATGTGGGATATTAAGACCAGCTGTAGGCAACATTTTCTCACCAGGAAGTGCTACAAGCTTGTCAATTCCCAACCTCATACCCTCGAAACCTGATTTCATATCCTTTATGTCATTTGACAATTGTTGAAAACTGTTTGAATTCATTGAGATATGAGACGTCTCTATGGGTTGATTGGTAGGGGAGTGGGTGGAACTTGCATCGACCTCATCGTTCTCATAATGCATTCGGTAAATGGCATCTTGAGAAGTGTCATGTTCACCCCTTTCTTGTTGATGTTCATCCCTTCCCTGTTGATATTCCTTCAATTCTTCATTGATAGTATCCAAAACAGGGTCTCTCTTCTTATTCCTAGCCATGGGTTGATTTCTGTCCTGAATTTCCTGCAGTAGAAAAACTTGATTATCTTCACGTCTAGAGCTCCAAATTATGAGGTATCTGGCTCTCTTCGAAGCTTGAAGAGCCCTCTATCCAAGATTTTTCAAGTGCAGAAAATGGATGAGTACAGAAATTTCTATAAGGGATTTTCTGTTGCTGTCTGAAAATTCCTGCAGGCAGTGAATACCCTGTTCTAATCAATTAATGGCTTGTACCATCAATACCAAGCATGTACCAACTTCATAACCCTGTAGGAGAGTCTCATACGTCTGTCCATACTGAAAATGACCTATGTAACCAGTAAAATGGCTGTCTAACTCAATGTAGACTGCAATCTTTAATGAGGGTATGTATACATACTCTGTTCCAAACTTTAATGCTGAACCATAGTGTCTTTACCATAGGATGCATACATTTTACTGTAGCCATATGTCTTCATACATTTGCCATACATTCATGAGTACCATACATTTGCCAATATCTCAAGAACTCACTGCCCATAACTCATGCTGTAGGCCGATTTCAAGTGCCTTAGAGATTTGTACCTGCACCTAAACTTGAAAATACGTGGGATCCGAGACCCAAGGGGTTTGCAAAGTTCCCTCTCGGGCCGGGTTGCGCTCCCCTTCAGGGTCCTCGTCGGTAGGGGAGGGTCACCTCTCTTTTGTCCTACCGACTCGCTCGGCATCCACTTTTCCTCGTGGGCAAGTACATGGCAAGTGAATTCTAGCTCTAAAAATTAGTATGATATGCATGGAATAGGAAGGAAATACAATTGCCTTTCATTTGCCCTTTTCATGATATGCAAGATTGGAATTGAAAAGGATGAAATGTAAATGAGAAATGGAGAGGTATTTACCTCAGCAGTGACTCACTGCTTACAAAGCTTTTCTCACTTACCAATTGGGTAATGATTTTATTATGATCAAGAGGCAAAATAGGCAATCAATTTCATGTCAGGGTTAGGCAATAAAGATTGAGTAATGAAGCTCAAAAAATTACTGATTTCAGTGAATGAAAGTAGATGGGTAATGCTCATTCTTTAAGGAAGAGTTTGAGACATTTAGAGATGGCCATTTCAGTAAATTGAAGAGGTTTAGTAAAGACAATGACTGACATAACCTATAGGCTTCATGTAATGCATTAAGCTATGAATGAAAGCTTCATTAATCCTCTTATTTCTCTTCAACAATTGGAAATGAGATCAGCAATTGGATGTAAAGAGAAATTAAGAGTGATTAGAGTACCTCATTTTATTGATTGGAGAAGAGTATTGTTGATGGAATGACCTTCGATCCATAATGCTTGACATAGGTGAGTTGAGCTTGATAATCCTTCTTCTCTACTTGAAGTAGGTTGCAATAGGTAATAGAGAGGCCTTCAATGTGTCCAAGAGATCCCGAAATTTGAGAGGGAATGCCAAAATTTAATGGCATGAAAGCTTTATGCTGTCCATTGAACACCTAGACCTCCATTGGCTTCAATCTCCTTCAATGTCGGTCCAATGTTGATGGATTCTTGAGGGAAAATGGTTGAGGAAGCTTCAGAGATGCTTTGCCCACAAAAGCCCCATGAATTGCTTTAAAAATTTCAGGAATCTTTAATGCTGTCCCAAACTGTTATACATAGAGTTTGCAATCTCCATATCCATGCTCCATCAAAGCTTCAAGCTTCAAGATCAATCAATGTTGGTACTAGGATGTATGTAGAAGCCTCAAGGAGTATAATAGAGCAAAAGCCCTTTGATCTTGATGAAGAAATTTGAGAAATTTTAGTGCTGTCCAAAACTGTCATAAAACTCCATACCTAGGGTTTGAGAAAGCTCCCATCTTCCAAAAGGAGTGAAAGATCAAGTAGAAGATGATGTATACTCATAGTTGCACTCCATTTGATCATCCCATGAAGAGTATAAGCTCTGATTGCCTCACGTTTGCTGATCAAGAAGGGGAGGGGCTGTAAAAACAGCGCAAACTGCTGATGTACATCCTCTTACATCACGTGATGAAAACATGGTGGATATGAAGCATGTAGGTACTCAATAGGTAGCTTAAGACCCATACTACATTCTTACATAAGCCATTTGAGCATTAGAGATCATGGGAAGAAGATCTGAGAAGAAATGTCCATGGCAGTTTGTATGGCAGCTTGAAGGAATGAGGAAAGAGAAGAAGAAACCCTTCTTTCTCAAAAGTAACCACAGTCAAAGTGTCCTGTAACCATTAGTTTGTCCACTTACCCCAATTTTTGGCTCAAATCTTGATCACGTCCTGCTATTTTGGCTGGAGCCCTCCATTTCTTCCATTATTAATGCCAAGAATCACCATCTTCATCCCTGTTTGTAGCAGACTTTCACATGTAACTCCGGTTTGAAGCCTTCATGTCCTGTCAAGTCCTGTCACTCAATTCCTAACTATGGTTTGCTCTCTCTAGCCTAGGAAACTGAATCTAGTACTTGAAAATGACTTCTGCAAGGATCTAAGCTACAGCTCTGATACCAATGTAATGAAAGCAATCAACCATGGAATGAAATCTAACTGAAATTGAAAATTAACTAAGCTACAACAAAGAATTAACAAATCTATTGCACCAAGACATCCTCATCATGTATTAATGGTTGGGGATTCAAGAATACATGACGGCCATGGCTGAGTGCTTCATAGGCTAAGAAGAAGCTAACTCCAAGAAAATGGTAAAGCCAAGATTATTGAATGATCAAAAGATGTCTTGCCTTTGGCCTCTAGTCCCTTTTATTCTAACCCTCTTCCAAACTTAAGGGCTGTTCACACATGTACACATAGGCTAGGGCTAAATTTACAAAGGTTGGAATTAATACAAGGTGCAAATATTAATGTTGTATTTTTCCTTCATGACAGTTTTAGTCTTTCCGGATTTTCCACCGCCTGGTACTCTTTTACAAGATTTTAGGGTGTGCCTTTGTATTTTAAAATGCACCTTTCCCCTTTTGGATTTGCCTTGGACTTTTTAAGGTTTCCCTTGTGCTTTTGGCCTTTTCTCCTCTTCTTTCTTCAGATGGGCTACCTTTTTTCCACCTTTGCCCTGTGTCTTTTTTATTTCCTTTTGCTTTCTTTGTGTTGGGGTTAACATTACCCCCCTCTTAGAGGAGTGCCAGTCCCATGGCACTCACCGTCATAGGTAGCAGGCGTTAGCATGCACCAAAGACGTGGGTGAAAAGGGCATCTGTGGTTGCCATGGCGAAGTGTTGGTAGTGGTGGGGAGGAAGGTCGTTGAGGGCATGTTGGTGGGTTAAGTGGTAGGTGGTAGGGTAATGGTAGTTAGTGGTAGGGCTGTTCTTTGGGGGGGTTACATTGATGGAGTACAATGGCAGGCTTACAGGGTGATAAGGATAGGAATTTAGAGTTGAGTGTTGATGAAGAGCGAACAACACTCTCGTTGGAGTCTTCAATACCTGCAAATTGAAAACCTCTCATAGGTGGTTTCTCCCTAGGGGTAGTGCGAGTCTTCTTTATCGTGCACAAGACAAAGTTTAAATAGTTTGGGAGACAGGTCAAACTCTAAGTAAGCTGAGAGTATTGTCCTGCACTTGAGGACCCAAACTATGTGTATACTTCGGTGCAAATATTATGTGAGTGCTCTTGCATACATAGATATTACGTAGGTAGAAGACCGCAGACTGGTTTCTCATAACGACGTGTGGATGAAGCAAAGTCATCCATGGTGGGAAGAAGTACATGTGAAGGTGTATGCGACATCCTGTGCATTGTGATTGAATGACGTAACAGAATAGAACACATGGATACTGCACTATCGGTAGTTGGTAGACATTGGGCATGTGTGATGAGGATAGTGTATTGTTCATGGCCATTCGTGCAGTGCTTACCACAATTGATTGCAATGGTATTAAGGCAGAGTGCAAGAGGGAATTGTGTGAATGGGTCAGGGTGACATGTCTAACCATAGGCGAGACAAGCTCCCTAGGTCTGTCCTGCCCTTGATGTGCCCTGAACTATTGTGGGTGATGGTGGGAAGCCAGTCGACCAAGGTCATTGGATGTACCTAATTTGAGGACCCTTAGGTGCGGTGCTGTGATCGTGGGTGCATCTTATCTTCTTTTTTTTTGTGACTTGCATGAGTACAACCATTGCAATATGTTGAGGCTATCAGCCTTTCAATGGGTTGGGAAATTTCAAGCTTTGAAGGCTCAGGAAATGGATATGACATTGATGATTGTGCTCTAGCCTCGTTGTTAGAGAAGCCATTGTTGCGATGGGGAGATACGCTTGAGATACTGCAAACCTCCTTGCGACACGCGATGCTGGTACGATTGAGGTAACAACCGTCGTGAGCTCACTGTAGAGCTTGACCCAAGAAGAGAGCGTAGCCCATGACTATGCTTTGGTTCGTGCGATGTGGGCATGTGTAAGCGTGATTTTTCACGTTCGACAACATGGCTTTGTTGCGGTTCTTTGTGAGGTTGGTGGTCTTGCAGTGACTTGGGCATTGAACACGTTTGCACGAAGACCTGTGCCATCCTGCATCCACTTGTCACTTCATGAGAGTATATGCAAGTCGCATGTGTCAAGTACAACGAACAAATGTAATCATGTCAAGATATAACTTTTCAAAATCCTAGGATGCTGATTGCAATGCCTATTCCAGTGCTTGTTAAAGACATGGCATATATTAACGATAGGTAAGGGAAGGGTGTACAAGTGGGAAGCATGCCCCTTTAATCATCAAAAGACAAAAATTTATGGCAGGATGGCTTGTTAGGCTGCTTGTATATCATAGGGACTACTCGATTTGCACAAGGCGGGGTGAGTCCGGGTGGTTAGGCGACTGAGGCTCTGCTGGTGAGGGGCTCCTATGAGGTTGGGCAGGGAAGATGTCGGCCGGGACGTGAATAGTGTAGTCTCTGGCCGCGACTGTTTCCAAGATGCTTTTGAACAAGGCATCGAATTCTTCCTTGTCTCGAGCAGCCCTTTCAGCCCTTGAGCACTTGGTGCCCGAGTGCCTGTTGGGGATTGGTACGACTGGTGTTGCCACACCTTGTGTGCTTCTTTGAGCTTCTACTCCTCTGACCTGGGGATTCTTTGGCCTACATCCGGGGCGGTGTCGCTTGGGACCTCATTTCTTTGGATACCTTTTGAGGGTAGGCACCGGCGGAGGGGCGTGTGCTGTATGTTCCTGTCGAGCAGGTGGAGAGTGTCTTTGCAAGCCAGCTACCCTAGGTACTCCATGTCTTCCTCGTAGAGCGACCTGCAAGATGCACGAACCAAGGATTAGTCCTTGGTACAAGATAAAACCATTCGCATATAAGGGATTATAGTGTGGGTTATCAAGCACATATGACGAGAAGGGGAGAGGTGAGACGTGCAGTGCTTGTTGTAGAGGGATGTCCCCTGTGATGATGTTCATTTAGTCTCCAGCCATTAGCAGATCTTGGCTCACGCTGAGTTACATGGACTAGTGGTCATGGATTGGGGCAGGGCTCATCCTCGGAAGGATAGACTGGAAAGGGAAAGGTGTATAGAAAGAGACTGCACTCTACCTACACCATCAGAGATGTTGGTCAGGGCTTCCCATGGTGGTAATGAGGGGTGCATGCCCTCCGCCTGGAGGTGGAAATGGTCATGCAACTTCTAATTATGTGGTGAGAGGAGGGCCGGACGAGCTTAGCCTGTTGACCCCAACTCTTCTCCCTGCGCTTGACTATTATTGCTTGTGTGTGTTGATAGTGTCTATATAGGGTCACAAAAGTCATTGTTTATTTAGATACATATCCATGTATCCATATCACTTCATGAGGATAAAAGCCAATTGTAGAACTCTGGATTGTATTGGAGAGTGGCACATGCATCCAGTACTCGTGGCAGCTTACTCAATACCGATAGATATTTTGCCACATCGAGTAGCATGGAACCTTGTCCGAGTCTACTAGCAACATGTAACTCCTCCTCAGTGAGAACCTTATCAAACAGAGAGTTCTCTTGGCTAGGTTCAGCTAAGTCCGTACCCCGAATGGCAGTCAACACTCAAAGGGAAGTTGGCACCACATAGGTTGGGTCTCTTTGAGACCACCATTTGGCCAATCGCTCTTCTCAGTCTGTCATGATTTGGGCTCCTAGTTCGGCCATTGCAACACGGTTTTCAAACCAACGTTTCTCAAATTGACTTTGTCCCTTTAATTGTCACTTTAGTTGCTCTATCTCTAAGAGATTTGGTTGGTAGAGCACATCATTGAATGTTACAGTCAAGCGTAGTTTGTCAGCTTTCTCATCAGAGATGAGTCGCATGCGTTCATGCAGGAGCCTATCATAGTGCTCGTTAAGATGTTCTTGCTCTTCCCAAGATAGGAAAAATTGCAAGTATTTTCCAAGTTGCTCCTTAGGGACTGCGCCCATGTTCGCAAGGACGTAGACATGTGAGAACACCTTGAGCTTAGCATCCAACTCAGTTAAGCATTCTGCGACACTTCCATGTTCAATGAGGGCTTGCTCAGTTGCTATCTCATGCAAGGTTCTAGGAGTTTGCCTAGGCTTTAGCATAGCTGGGGGCTCAGGCCTAGATGAGCAAGATTGGTCAACACTAGGATTGCTTATGCTCTCGGGGATTGTGCGTTTTTCCTAAGGTTTTGCTGCTATTTTGTCATGGTTCTCCTCGGATGTAACTGGTATAGATTTGTCACCCTGTTGTGACAGCGTTGTATCCACTCTTGATTGATCAATGCGAGTTTTTCTGTCAGTGGATTGACTGTTGCAAGCAACAGTTGACAGTAATTGTTGCTTTGATTTATCAGAACACATGGATGTGTCTGAGATTTCACTGCTGTTAGGAGAGATGGCAATGGTTTTATGGATGAACCAGACGCTTTGTTCATCATCTCTTCAGTACTCTTGGTCCCAATCTTCTTGTCGTCTGCAGTAGCTTGCAATTGTCGTTGTTTTCATTGTTTTCTTCTCTTTCTCTTGGGCACTAAAGGTGTATCCTTTAAGGACTCAGGATCCTGAACTAGGTTAGTAGAGTTGATGTGCTTGGTTGGGCCTTAGCATTCTCTTTCTGTGGCATGTCGTCATGGGATTTTGCTACGGCCTCACTAGGTTGAATAGCCTTGCTAGGTTGCAAGGGTTCAACTACCTCTCTTTTTGGAGAGTCTAGCTGTCCAGCTAATTCTCCTCTGTTCAGTCCCGCATTCGATTGCATTGACAGTTGCTCCTGGTTAGGTATTTGCTCTAGATTTTTGTCCTTATCTATTAGAACCTGTCTCCATTGCTTCTTGTCAAGGTGAGTGTTGTGTTTAGAGCTGTTGTTCTCTTGCTCTGAAGGTTTGGGTGACTCTAGTGTAGAACCACGAGACGGTTTAGGGTTTTTGTCATGTAGGCTTGAAAGAAACCAATTGAAGAAGTCAAGGTTGTATTGATGGGAAGCATAGAGATCTAGGATTGCAGGGTCTTGAGTGAGGCAGAAGACATATGCGCTGACATCAAGTACCATGCTCCCTACTCCTAGCCCGCTAGCCACGTGTAGATCTTCTTCTAGAAGCAATTTATCATACAAGGGATGTTTTTGGACAGTGGTAGAAAGCTGGACATCATGGGCAGTTGCCAACACTCTCAATGAGGTCGGAGCAACGTACGTGGAATCATGTATTGATGTCCAAAGGGCTTTCCTTTGCTCAACAAGTGTCATTAGTCGGTGGCCAATTTTGGCTGTCAAACTTTGGTTGGAGTACCAATTTTGTGCAAAGGTACCTTGTCCTTTCCCTTTTCATTTGATTGCTTCAAGCTTTTCCTTGTTTATCTCACATGGAGCTGTATAAAATGAGGGTATCAAGCGCAATTCTCTAGTTGTGTCTTTTGGGATGTCCTTCATGACTTCTTCAACAACAACCGCATAGCAGAAACAAACATGTTGCTGCTCATACCAAGTCAGTGGTTCAACTATGAGCTTTGTGTGCTCTGGTGTTGGCCTTCCGATGTCCACATGGACGTATGCACGTGTGATGGCTGTCAGCATGTGATCAAGCTTCACCATGCACTTCATCTCTGGTTCATTGGTTAGATGCGCCCTTTCTTTGGCCAAGTCTTCGAGAGATTTATCCTCAAGCCTAGACTTTAGGTGCTTTGTAAGGATTGGAGGTGTCAAGGATGTTTGTTGTGACATCTCTTCCAAAGGTGAATTGCTAAGGATATGTTTCGCAATCAAGAAAAAGCAATGTGGAAGACACCCAATTCCTGTCACTCTTTTTTTATCTACATGCAAGAATTGATAGTTGCATGATGGCTCTGAGGGTTGTGCTCTTGCCTTCTTTTTTCATGGCCATCATGGAATATATGAATGATAGCCAATTCACAAGGTGCAACCACCCCTTCCTATCAATGACACCTTTGAATATATGTGTTAATATAAAGGGCTACTTGTAGAGTAAACCCTTCCTTACAAAGTCCCCTAGATCAATTTGTAGTGTAGCTTCTGAAGAGCATAGAGGATGACCAATGTGCTCAAGCAATCATAATGCTACACTTAGATGAATCCCTGATTCATCATGTTGATCAACTAAACACTACTAAAGAAAAATGGGATAAGCTTGAAAAGCTCTATGGAGCCATTGGCAAAAATACTAAAATCTTCCTTAAAATTGAATTCTTTAGCTTGGAATATCATTCAGGAGAAGATTTGGGAAAATTCATTTCTCATATGAAGGGACTTATGGCACAGCTTGCCTCTGTACAAGCTCCAATACATGAAGAAGATGCTATTGCTATTCTCCTAAAAGCTGTAAAACGGGTGTTTCCTACTCTTGTAACCACTCTCACCAACATTCCAGATCCTACTTTGGCAAGTACCATTCAATTTTGTTTGGATGAAGAAAAGAGGAACCACAAGGAAAGTAGCAACAGTCAGGCAACTTCAAATTCCCGTGATCAAGTATTGGTTCATACAGTTCTCACTAGAAGTTCTTTCTGTAAGAAAAAAGGACATCTTGTAAACAACTGCTGGAAGAAGTATCCCAATAAGATGAAATGTAACAAGTGCAAGAAGACAGGGGATATCCCTAGTAAATGCCCCACTAGTAAATGCGCCAACACTCCTGAAATACCCAAAGAATTGGTGGCCAACTATGCCTCCAATCCATCTGAAGATCAACTGTTTTGACTATTTAAATCATCTACCTAAAGCAATCTTGTAAGCCTGATTTATAAAGGCATCCCAAAAAGGGGGGGGAACCTCTTACATGCTTTGTAATCCAATGCCACCCTGGCATTGAGGGGGGGTGTTAGAAGGCGAGCATAGGAACCCACTGTAAGCAAGGGAGTATAAGGGCAGATGAGTGTGAATAGCCCTAGGGGCAGGGGAAACCCTAACCCTAGCTTGGCAAAGGCTATATAAATAGCCTATGGGTCAATATCAAGTGTGGGAGAGTGTATCCAAGTTGTACTCTAAGCAACTTAGTAAGCAAGATTTCATTCTTGTGATTATTGAGGAAAGAGTCTACATTTTGTTCAATCAAATAGGCTTACCACAATACTTTTGGACTGAGATAGTTACTACTATCATTCATCTCATTAATAGATCCCCATGCATTGCTATTGATAGTAGAGTTACAAAGAAAATATGGTCTTATAAACCTTTCTAGTATGCACACTTGTGAGTCTTTGAATATGAGGCTCTATGTCATATTCCCAATGACAAGCATAATAAGTTGAATCAAAAGTTTGTTAAATGCATCTTTCTTAGATATAGTAATGCAAGTGAGATGGGCTATCACCTTTGGGATCCACAAGCTCAAAAGGTTATCTGCGGCCATGACATTGCACTCCATGAGAAAAAGATCTATGAGACTAGAGCAAGTGATTGAGGTATGTGGGGTGATCTTCAAGAGAACCCTCTTGTTACAGTATAGGTAGCCCCAGTGAGACAACTTGCTATAAGTACTAATGATATAGTGGTAGTGGTCCAAGATCATCCACAACTATGCAAGATTAAGATGTTGGAAAAATAATATATGCTATACAAGCTCCACAAAAAGTTGTGAGATGCTTCATTGGAACCTCATGTCCTCTTGATTATTTTGAGCCCTATATACATTATATCCTAGTGAAAAATGTTGGTGAGCCTTTCACTTATAACAAGGCTATGTGCGAAGGTAATAGTCACTCTTGGAGAGCCATGCAATCTGAGCATGATTTACTATTAAAAAAACCATACATGGGATTGTCAAGATTGTGGGAGAGAAGGAAGGAGTCTCACTTGTAGCTTTCTTGCTTGCACAATGGGGGAATACACACAGAGGTGGAGGCTGAAAACAGTTTTCCTCTTCTTAGTTGTGTAAGCCAAAAAGAAGTCCCATACAAAGAAATAGAAGAACCCTATATATGGGTCTCAAACCAAACTCAACTAACTAAGGTGGCATACTAACTGAGCCACGAACTAGAGTAGATAAGGATAGCTATCATGTAGCTATTATTCATGGGCGGTGTACCAACCGCATCTGCAAAACTGACAAGTCGGTGACATAAATACACAATGGTCACCCTGGCGTATCACGAGTGGAGCTCGATATCTCAACACTCCCCCTCGAGCTCAATCCCAATTCCTGCACACCCAGCAGGTCTCTGAACTTGCGCAGCTTCTCTGCGCCCAATGCCTTCGTGAATATGTCAGCTACCTGATCCTCTATACTGACATAAACTAGATCAATAAGACCTAGTAAAACCCTCTCCTGCACATAGTGATAATGCACCTCAATGTGCTTTGTTCTAGCATGATAGACTGGGTTATTTGCCAAGTGTATACTACTCATGTTGTCACAATAAATGACAACTGGTCCATCTGTAGACTGATGCATATCATAAAGTAGCTTATACAACCAAGCTACCTCACATGCAGCCATTGCTGCACCCCTGTACTCAGCCTCTGTGCTCGACAAGGCAACTGTAGGCTGTTTCTTACTGCTCCAAGTGACTGCAACACTCCCAAAAGAGAACACATATCCACTGTAAGATCGTCTATCAGAAATGCTACCAGCCCAATCAGCATCAGTGTATCCATGCAACTGTATCTGAACCCCAGTCTCATAAAATAGTCCATACTGCAATGTGGACTTCACATACCTGAGTATGCGTCTAGCCGCATCCAAATGCGGTTTCCTTGGAGCCTGCATAAACTGACTTACCAATCCAACAGCATAGCTCAAATCTGGCCTGGTAATAGTCATATAAATCAAGCTTCCTACTATGCGTCTGTACATAGTAGGGTCCTCCAGAAGCTCACCTGCATCTGTGCTCAGCTTCACATTCTGCTCCAAAGGAACTGAAATAGGCTTACAGCCTGTCATCCCATATTTGGACAGCATGTCCAATCCATACTGCCTCTGCAAGAGCTGTATCCCACTTGGTGATCTAATCACCTCAATGCCTAAGAAATAACGTAGCTCTCCCAAATCCTTCATCTCAAACTTCTGCTTCAATAGCATTTTCACATGAAGGATATCTTCATCACTGTCACCTGTCATAATCAAATCATCAACATAAATGACAAGTAGCATAATACATTTCTCTGTTTTTCTCACATAAAGTGAGAAATCTGCCTTGGAAATCTGAAAGCCAATAGTGACAAGATACTGTCCTATCTTGTCAGACCATGCTCTAGGTGCTTGCTTCAAGCCATACAATGCTTTCTTCAACCTGCAAACAAACTCAGGATGAACAGCATGCACATAACCTGGTGGCTGCTCCATATATACATCTTCTTGCAAATCACCATGCAAGAAGGCATTCTTTACATCCATCTGATGTAAAGACCATTCCTTTGATGCAGCCATAGCAATGATTGCTCTTACGGTTGCCATCCTTGCAACCGGACTGAATGTTTCTTCATAGTCAACGCCATATGTTTGTGCATACCCCTTGACTACTAATCTTGCCTTGTATCTGTTCATAGAACCATCTGCATTGTGCTTCACCTTATAAACCCACTTACAGCCAATTGCATTTTTACCTTTAGGCAAAGGTACCAATTCCCATATAGCATTTGCTTCCAAGGCATCCATTTCTTCATCCATGGCTTTCTCCCATTTTTCTTTTCCCATGGCTTCCTCAAAAGAAGTGGGTTCTGGTTCCTATATCACTTTAACCATATATGCATAGTGAATGGCTGTAAATCCATCATATTTCAGCCTATCCACAGGATACCTAGCTCTGGTAGACCTGCGCAAAGTAGGTTCACTCCCAGGTGCTCTCAAAACATCCCTGGTGTTCCTTATTCCAGGTGTAACAATAGAAGGAATACCCAACTCATCATCAATGCTCTGTTCTGAGCCACTGGATTCACCATCCACATAAGAGTGACCTGCATTCACATCAAACATGGGCTGATCAACCTTCTATTTT
The DNA here is from genome assembly GCF_053477565.2 of Lygodium microphyllum. Taxonomy (NCBI): domain Eukaryota; kingdom Viridiplantae; phylum Streptophyta; class Polypodiopsida; order Schizaeales; family Lygodiaceae; genus Lygodium; species Lygodium microphyllum. The sequence goes on from NC_141162.1 coordinate 78,926,003, forward strand.
CCTTTTCGTGATGATACCTGCATACCACTATCTGCATTCCTTTGAGAAGATTCTCCTGATCTCAATCTGCCTATCCATGGCGAAGAATGTGAACCACTGCTAGAGGATGCTCTAGGTCCACTAATATTTTGTGACTGCTACTGTGAATTCTGTGCAGCATTACCATTTTGTGCATCTACATCATCAATCACATTTACTGGTTTATACCAGCTACTCATCTCATCAAAAACAACATCTCTGCTCACTGTAAACTTACGAGTAGAAGGGTTATAGTATCTATACCCTTTTTGCTGCAGAGAGTAACCAATAAAGATGCACTTCTCAGCTTTTGGATCCAACTTGGATCTCAACTCATCTGGCACATGTACATAGGCAATGCAACAAAAAATTTTCAAATGAGAAATATCTGGTTTCCTACCAGTATACCTCTCCTCTGGAGGCATTCCATGTATTGCTGCAGTGGGAGTCCTGTTCATTATTTAGACTGCTGTAGCAACTACTTCAGCCCAATAAAAATATGGCAAGACTTTTTCATTGAGCATGGCACGAGATACCTCTCCAATATGCCTGTTTTTCCTTTCTGCAATTCCATTTTGTTGTGGGATATGACTGCATGAATATTGCTGCTTTATGCCATACTCCTGCAGGAACCTTGCAAACTCATTTGACAGGTACTCTCCCCCTCCATCTGACCTTAGGCATTTTATCTGCATGCCTGTTTCTGTTTCAACCGTAGCTTTAAGAGTTTTGAAGTGCCCAAAAACTTCACTTTTCTTTTTCATAAAATACACCCAAACTTTTCTGCTATAGTCATCAATAAAAGTGACAAAATAATGACAGCCTCCAAGAGATGCAGCTTTAGTAGTCCGCATATCAGAGTGGATTAATTCCAATGGCTTCTCACTCTCTTGAACATGTCTAGGAAATGGTTTCCTTGCCTGTTTTCCAAACTGACAGGCTTCACATACCTTATGCATTTCTGCAACCTTGAATTTGGGCAATCCTGCAACAATATTTTGGGCCTGCATTGATTTAAGTCGTTGTACATTAACATGACCAATGTGTTTATGCCATATATCAATATCTGCAACTACACCGGTCCCATGTGCAAACATTGCTGCACTCAATTCAGACATGTCTGCATCCAATGTAAACATTCTACCCTTCTTCTTTCCTTTTGGTATCAAGCGACCTTTATTTTTAATATCCTCAACAAAGCATCCATGAGGATTAAATCTGACATGCAAGCCCTGCTCAACCATTTGACCAACAGAAACCAGATTCTTGGTGATATTCGGGGCATGAAATACGTCGGACATGTATTTCTTTTTCCCATCCTGCATAGACAAATGAATTTTTCCAATCTGCACAATAGAATGTGCAGTATCATCACCAGTCTCCACAAATCTTGGTTTTTCTATTTTCCTTGCATCCTCCATCCATTCTGTATGACCTGTCATATGGTCAAAATGCACCTGAGTCAACATACCATACATCATTGCTTTCTTCTACACTTGTCACAGAATTGTTCATGTGCTGCACCATAAACAGATACTCATTTCTGTCATCACCCTGTCTACTAGAAGATGCATAATTCCCTTGTTGTAATTTCCCACTCATGATGTCATTCTGCTTTTTATAGCAGTCTTTAGTCATATGACCCATTTTACCACAGTAGTAGCATTCAACATTACTGTTTGCATTTTGGCCTCTTTGCCATCCACCACGACCTCTTTGGCTCCCCCTACCTCTAGAGTTACCACGACCTCCTCCATAGGACTGGTTTTCTTGAGTTTGCTACATATTCTGATTTCTACCACGGCCTCCATATCGGCCTCCTCTACCTCTGCCTCTACCTCTTCCAGCATTTGAGTAGAAGACAGCTTCTTTTGAAGTTCCTCCTGAAGAAGATGCGCCACCATTTCTCTGCTCCTCAGAAATTAGAAGAGCAATCAACTCCTCAAAATCAGGAAATCTTTCACGGACGGAAATGGATGTTCGGAACTGTGCATAATCCTTTCCTAGACCATTCAAGGTCACTGAGACTAAATCATCATCTTCCACTGGCGACCCAATGGAAGCAAGTGCATCTGCAATCTTCTTCACCTTCATGTGGTAGTCATTGATGCTCATACTTTCTCTTTGCACATTGTGCAACTCTTGCTTGAGCTGCATTTTCCTGGCTTGCGTATTTGTGCTATACATTTTTGACAAAGTATCCCATGCCTCCTTTGGCGTACTTGCATCTTGAATATGCACAATCATAGAGTTTGAAATGCTGATAGATAGCCAGTACATAACTTTCCTGGCTTTCTCATGCCATGCTTTAAATGCCTGCATTTGCTGTTGATTGGGAACATCACGAAGAACTGGTTCTTCTTCATTTCCTGCAACAAATTCCCAATATCCTTTTCCCATAAGGAAATTCGTCATTCTAAACTTCCATGCTTGGAAGTTGTTCTTGTCAATCTTTTCAGTGACAATCTGTGAAAGAGAATCAGATGCCATTACAGAACACTGCAAAAAATTCTGTCACTGCAAAGAACACAGCTTCAGCGTCACAAAGGCAAATCTGCAAAACTGACGAGAGTGGTATTTGACCACACAGTCACTTCCTAGTGACGATTTTGCATCAACATGCAACAAGGATGATTCTGTAACTCCCAATATCTCTGCGCATAAGCATACGATGCAATTTCTACAGTAACTTTTCACCGACCTGTAGAACAATGGCTGCACAGTATAAAACTGGGCCTTTTCCTGAGTGCGTGCAGAAAACTTCCGCCTCCAAAACAGGCTCCGAAATGGCCTCAAATAAAAAAAACAAGGTCGCCATGGGCTAAAGCCCTCGCCCGCAGCATATACTGCCCTCTTGCTTCACCGTGAAGGGCGTCTCAACTTGAGACAATGCACTCCTGCACTTTCCGGCTGTGCTACCTGTAGAGATCTGCTCCCAAAACAGAAAATGAAAGCAACATTACTCCTCTTACCAGAACACCGCGAGCTTGGCTTGCTTTCTTGAGCTCCTTACCACAAACAAGGCTCTGATACCATGCCAAGATTGTGGGAGAGAAGGAAGGAGTCTCACTTGTAGCTTTCTTGCTTGCACAATGGGGGAATACACACAGAGGTGGAGGCTGAAAATAGTTTTCCTCTTCTTAGTTGTGTAAGCCAAAAAGAAGTCCCATACAAAGAAATAGAAGAACCCTATATATGGGTCTCAAACCAAACTCAACTAACTAAGGTGGCATACTAACTGAGCCATGAACTAGAGTAGATAAGGATAGCTATCATGTAGCTATTATTCATGGGCGTGTACCAACCGCATCTGCAACTGACAAGTCGATGACATAAATACACAACGGTCACCCTGGCATATCACGAGTGGAGCTCGATATCTCAACAGGGATTTAATTCATTTGCCCAATGAGAAACGTGCATTGCTATGCAAGTGGATAGACAAGTTAAAGAGTACCCCTGGTCACCCCACTCTAGTATATAAGGCTAGATGGGTTACTAAGGGTTTTAAGTAAGATAACAAAGTTGATTTTGATGAGATATTCTCTCCTATGGTCAAGGCAACTACCTTACACTTGATATTAACCTTAGTTGCATAGATCAATTTGAACTTGTAAAAGATGGATGTGAAAATGGCTTTTCTTCATGGAAACTTTAATGAGGAAATTTATATGTAGCAACCTAAGGGCTTTGGAGAAAAGGGCCAAGAACACCTTGTATGTAAATTGAGAAAGAGATTTTGTGGACCTAAGTAGGCACCTTGGGAATGGTACCATAAGTTTGATGCCTTTATACATTCACAAGGTTATTCTTATAGTGATTTAAATCCATGTCTTTACACAAAGAAGGCCCATGATGGCAATCTTATAATTTTGGTACTATATGTTGATGATATACTAATTGCAAGGAGTGCACATGATGAGTTGGATGCTTTTAAGACTCACCTCAAGAAGAGCTTTGAGATTAAGGACATAGGGTGTGCCTCTCATATACTTGGTATGCGCATTACGTGTAATCACTCTAAGAGACTCCTCTACATATCACAAAAGGAGTATATTCATAAGGTCCTTGCGTGGTTCTGTATATAGGGTAGTAAGCCTATTGGCTACCCACCATTACCTTCTCATGTGAAGATTATTGAGACACATTGTCCCCAATCAAATGATGAAAAGGCCAAGATGGCTAATATTTCATATGCATTCACAGTAGGCAACTTGATGTATGATATAATAGCCACTAGGCTTGATATATTGCAATGGGAATTGTGGCTCATTATAGAGCAACACCTAGCAAGTGGCATTGGGATCCCACGAAGGGTATCATGAGATACCTAAAGGACACTACAAATATGTGCATTTGTTATGGTGGCTAGGATATTAGAGTCTTGGACTACATGGACTTTGATTCTACAAGACAAGCAAAGAGTACGAAGTCCACCTCTCTATTTATGTCTTCACCTTGTTGATGTTATTTCTTGGATATCCAAAGGTACAGAAATGCATGACCTTGTCTACTACCAAGGCCAAATACATTATAGCTACCAAGGCTTACAAGGAGGCCCCATGGTTAAGTTTGGAATGACTATATGACTCCTACATTGCATTTGCACTCTATGAGTACCATTCAATTGGCATGTAATCCAATCTTTCGTGTAAAGACTAAGCACATTGGGGTCTATTATCACTTCATTAGACAAGTAGTTGAGGACAAGCAAATAAATCCTATCAAGATCCTGAGAAACAAGAATCGTGTATATCTACTCATTAAAAGTCTCCCAATGAAATATTATGTTTTTCTTAAAAAGATGATGAGCTGATGTTTATTCCTCGTCTTATTATACTCTATGTGCACTGTATCAATTTTTTCTTGTTTTCTCCACACTCATGTGCATTTGCCTTTAAGAGGAGGTTGTTGGCGATTAAAGGCCACCTATGTCTAGCTGTCTACATTTACTTATACTTACTACTCGCACATTTATACACTACAAGGGGCAACTACTTGTCATTATCACTTTGTTCTTCATTTTTATTACAACAATACAATAAGGGAAGGCAAGCCACACATGTGACTCTTCGAGTTTTCACACACCAATATCTCTTTTCTTTACTTCAATCTCCACAACTCTTGCTTCCCTCTTGTTTTAGTTTATGCTCCTACTACTACTCCACTTTTTAGAACGCATGCTTTTGACTCAGCAAATATAGTAAATGAATATCAATCAATAAAAATAGTTGAAAGAGATTATGTTGTTTAACGTTTTCATTTTGGTACTATATGTTGATGATATTCTAATTGCAAGGAGTGCTCATGATGAGTTGAATGCTTTTAAGACTCACCTCAAGAAGAGCTTTGAGATTAAGGACATAGGGTATGCCTCTCATATACTTGGTATACGCATTACTTGCAATCACTCTAAGAGACTCCTCTACATATCACAAAAGGAGTACATTCATAAGGTCCCCAATCAAATAATGAAAAGGCCAAGATGGCTAATATTTCATATGCATTCACTGTAGGCAACTTGATGTATGATATGATAGCCACTAAGCTTGACATATTGCAATGGGAATTGTGGCTCATTATACAGTGACACCTAACAAGTGGCATTGGGATCCCACAAAGGGTATCATGAGATACCTGAAGAACACTACAAATATGTGCATTTGTTATGGTGGCTAGGATATTAGAGTCTTGGACTACATGGACTCCGATTCTACAAGACATGCAAAGAGTAGGAAGTCCACCTCTCTAGTTATTTCTTGGATATCCAACGTACAGAAATGACCTTGTCTACTACCAAGGCCAAGTATAGCAAATATATCCTATCAAGATCTTGAGAAACAAGAATCCTGTATATCTACTCACTAAAAGTCTCCCAATGAAACATTATGTCTTTCTCAAAAAGATGACGAGCTGATGTTTATTCCTCATCCTATTATACTTCTATGTACATTGTATCAATTTTCTCTTCTTTTCTCCACACTCATGTGCATTCCCAATACGAGGAGGTTGGAAGTTAAAGGCTACATATGCCTAGCTGCCTACATTTACATATACTTACTACTCGCGCATTTATACACAAGGGGCAACTACTTGTCATTATAACTTGCTCTTCATTCTTATTATGACAATACAATAAGGGAAGGCAAGCCACACATTGTGACTATTGGAGTTTTCACACACCAATCTCTCTTTTCTTTGCTTCAATCTCCACAACTCTTACTTCCCTCTTGTTTTCGCTTCAGCTTCTACTACTACTCCACTTTTTAGAACTCATGCTTTTGACTTAGCAAAGATAGAAAATAAATATCAATCAATGAAAATTGTTGAAAAAGATTATGCTATTTAATGTTTTCACTAATACATGTGGGATATAGAAAGATGATTGGTTAGAATTGATTTATTTAGTGATTCATTATGTGAGAATTTATCGCCCAAGAGGTGAGGCCAATGAAAAATCTCTTAGCATGAGCTTGGCATCCACATCCACAATTTATATGGCACAAAGTGGTATTATAGCCCAACATGAAGTAGATAAGTCTCTCAAGCCATAAGGGAGCTCAATAGAAGTATAAGTACATAAATATCCTATACCTAAGGACAAGGAAACTTTTACTATTATAACTAACCATGGCTTGTGGGATTAGTAGACATTAGTATAGATGAAGGCATAAGGGTAAGGCTTGCTAAAAGGTCATTAGAAACACATGTTAAGGAAAATGTTGGCTTCTCACTATAGTCATAGTGTGTGGCTTGCCTTCCCTTATTGTATTGTCATAATAAGAATGAAGAGCAAAGTTATAATGACAAGTAGTTCCCCCTTGTGTATAAATGTGCGAGTAGTAAGTATAAGTAAATGTAGGCAGCTAGGCATATGTGACCCTTGTGCATACGTGCATGTGTGTGTCTCTATCCCACTCATCCCTTATGTTTAAGCTTAGTGAAATAAATTAACCATGCCTATCCTTAATGTATAAGCTTATGTAATGTCTGAGGAAGCCTTCCCTCCCCATAGTTAATTGATACTTATTGAGAGGGGAGCAATGATAAGATGTAAGATAGAAGCTATAAAGTGCAACATGATAATGAAAGAGAGAGAAGAGAGTTATGCAGGTACAAAATGAATTATACCCTTATTTTTTGTTATCTTCACTTATATATGGCTATACCATGTGTACTCATACAAGGGGTACTCTTCGACTATAGGCCATTTGACTTATCACAAAAACCTCCCACTAAAATGAAGATGCATCTTTATGGGAGTATAAGAAAAAATTGAAGATACTATCCAATCCCCATCAATACTCTCTACAATGCTCAAAGTGCTTGATTCAACTCCATGTGCCTTGTCTTTGCATGAAATATAGGATTCCTTATCCAACTTATTGACACTTTGACTATCACAATGTATCATAGGCACCTCTTCAATGAAGCATGTCTCCCACTAGATGTGTCTGCCATGTATCTTCTTTGGAGGACTTAAGTGGTAGATAAAGCCATGCATAGCAACAATCAAGACGCCCAAGAGACAACACTACTTGTGAAAGTGAAGACAAAACCTATCGCAGACCTCTTAGAGTCTACACTCTCTATAAAATCAACACCTACATATCCACGAATAGGTCCACCCTTCCTTTTGAAGCATATGCACATAGATCTAGTGTTAATTCTTTCATCTTTCCAATGCTTCTTAGTAGGGTTTGCCATATACCCACTAATCGCTACCAATACAACTACAAATGCATATGAGACATTGGCTATTTTAGCTTTTTACTCATCTAACTTGGGGTTGTCCTCGTCTTAATTTCAAATATGGAGACATTGAATATTTACAACCCTCTCTCTTTCTCCATGTTGAAGTGCTCCAATACCTTCACATTGTATTCCTTCTAAAACAAATAGAGCATCTTTTTATCTCATGCTTGCATAATGCACATTCCAAAAATATGATCTACATTCCCTAAGTTTTTCTTGCTAATATCATGAACAACGTTCTACATTATGATAATCTAAGTATTTTTAAGTCGCACTTTCATTTAATTGATTTAGTTATCATATTATCTATTGTATTTCAAGCCCATATATAGCAATGGCAACATGAGAGTATTTTAAAGTTGCTTGGCATATAGTGAATACTTCTATGACCCATTCATCAACCGCCTAGTGTAACCAAACAATCCATTGTCACCTTTACATATTTCAACAAGCTTATGATTCTATGTGGAGTAGATTCCTCCATCAGCCTGGAAGTCTACATGCTCTAATCCTACTACATATATCTCTGTATAACTTGAGAATTAACATCAATACATTCTATCCTTTGGAAAATATTCAAGCTCCATCTCAACACACATCTCTTTTCTGCTTGTATTGGTTCTACTTATTGAATGTAATCCACTTATAAATATATGAATTAATTCACAATGTAGCTTAATCCATATCAATGTGTCAAGACTCTTAACAATAACCTCGATAATGCTAAATGATTGGTACTAACTGGTGCTTAATTTTCATTGTCTCAACTCTTATTTAGAGACCACAGGTAGTTTTGATGAGAATTTTGACCCAAGCTTAGTAATCAAGGTGATGGCAAGCTACAATTACAACAATCAATCAATCAAGTCTCTAAAAGTGGTTTCAAACAATATTTAATGCACACTAGGTCTTGTACCAATTATTCAAAACCATGAGATGGACAAATGTTATTGAGGTGGTGGCTACAAAATATGTAGGCTAGTACTAATGCAATATTCTCACTTCAGTGTAAGGACCTTTTTCCATGGATGCATCCCATGAAGTTTACAATTACAAAGACATTATATTTTTTGACTTTACAACCTCAAATTAGCATCCAAGTTTATGTTAGTCAATATTGAGGTGATATCTGGAGGCCTTATGCTTACATTCCAACAATCATGCAATGCTCTCTCTCTCTCTCTCTCTTACACATGTATAAAAGGCCAAATATGCATTTGCATCAAGGGGTACATAGACTCATATATATATGCAATGACCATGCACCAAACTTATAAACTTGTATCTATACTTGCTCTGCACAACAATTAGAAACAACTTGTATCCTTGGATGCTACAATGAGAAATAACATTCCTATGGTGAAACAAACCACAAATGAAAGATGTATGAACCACACCACAAATTTAAGTTTGTCCAAGCTTTGCATGCAAACTCTCAGTATTAATAACCCACATAGGTGAAGCAAAGCCCTACTTAACATTAAAACAACAATACTTGCTATGCGCAATAGCTAGAAGTAGCTCTACATGATCATTCGATGTTACAATCAGAAATAACATTGCTACGCTGAAATGAACCACAAAGTATAAGCATATCCAAGCATCAAATACAGATAGGTGAAGCAAAGCCCAAGTACCACTTCTTGATTACACCTATGATAAATAGATATAGATACATCTACATCCAAACGCTACAAAGATGTTAAAACTTTCCATGGGGCCTAACCAAAATGAAGCTTTCTTTTCTTTGAGGAATCACTGGGAAAATTTCCATTCTCCAACATAGCATGCTCAAGAGAAGCAAGTCCCATTGCCACTCTTCGTCCCGGTGATGGTACAGGGGACATGATAGTCTTTCCTCTCTTTCTTGCGCCTAAATTTTTAAAAGCTCACAATGTAAACATGAACATATCCAACAATTGACAAAGATCACTTAACATTGGAATAACAATACCTGGCTTAATACTTGCAAACCACTTGGTAGGCATTGTCACAGCTTGATGTAGCATCACAAAACAACTGAGGTCCTTAAATTCATACGTCAGCCATCCCCTCGGTATTCTATCAGTGTGAGATCGCCGAAACCTCTTGTCCTACTCAGCTTCACCCATATACACTCGAAAGCACTGAGTATACCCACAATGCACCACCTCAATAAAGACTGGAAGTAAAATCTCTATGTTGACATCATCATACAAACGCTCAATGACCCTTGCAAGCATTCTTCTTATAATATCATCCGTTGTCACTGCGCGCAAGTTACACTGCAGTTCCTTCTGATACTCAGAAGCTGGATAATAACCCCAGCTTGGAGTAGGCATCTGCAAAATTCAGGCAAACACTTATATACAATGCAGGGGATAAATACTCAATTACCATCGAGTATACACCAACCGAATATAGCTGTGAGGCTATCTCACATACATACCAAGCAAGGACTACAAAGCCATCAAAATTCAATAGATACATCTCTAAAAAAATGCAAGCATATCTTCCACTCTCCAAAAAATTCATCTCCGTATGCATCTTTGCAAAAAAGCAATGCACCTCATTGGATCTTCTGAAGTACCTCCTTGTACACAATGTTCGTCGTGACATTCATACTGCTTCCATCCTCATCCAATAACACCCTCACACCGCATGAGGATTTCACCCTTGAAAATGCAACATACAACTGTCCATGTGTAAATACGGGTGTCTTTAAGTAAAGACCAACAACAGACAATGTCTGGCCTTGCAACTTATTGATCGTCATAGCAAACGCCAATCGAATAGGAAATTGCCTCCGCCTCATAGCAAATGGAAATTGCAAGGTGCTAGAAATAAAAGTGATCCTAGGAATAAAAACTCGTTCCTCTACATTTGTCCCTGTTATTATTTCAGCATCTATCACCTTTTTATTGAATGCCTTACAAACACAATATTAGTGAGTTTGGGAATCTCCCAATTCCCATTTTTTGAATACTAAAAATGTGGCACCCGAATAACATACCTATAGGTTTCTTAAAACCATATGATGTGACCTATCATTGGAAAGCACTTGAAAAATGGAATCTATTGAGCTATATAGTGCTCGATTTGGAGTTATAGTGTTCAAGTTATCACAAATCCAAAGATTTGACCACATGTCCCAAACTTATGGGAATTTTTCATATTTCCCACTATGGTGTTTACACATCAACTGTGTACCATTACCAAAAATTTTGCTAGATTTAAGTTCCTAAGCAGAATAATAGGTGCATTCATCTTTAGAAACAATAGATGGGGAGGAAATCCACCTCCAAGATCTAGTGTATTTAAATACTCTACAGAGTACAAAAATGAGCTATCATCCGTCTCTGCAATTGAATCTGCACTATAGTACTGTATAACTTCTCCTGGCATCGATTGCAATGCACAATGATTCAAAGAAGCCACCTCTGTATTCCGCGTTGCAAGTATAGCATGCTCACTAAAATATGCCCCAAAGTCTCTCACCGCGAACACTTCACTGTACACACTATTAACCAAGGTTTCAATAGAGCACCCTTTCAATACCATGCTAGATGGAATATGTAACTTATCACAATTCTCCATAATACCCACTCCATCCCCTATCCCTTGAATCCAAGCAACAAATCCATTATCCATTACACCACCAATGGTTGACATCCTCATATTCCCAAACAACCTTAGCACCTTAACATACTGCCATAAATGAGAGTAACATAGTGCCGCATTAGCAATATCTTCACGGGAACCCTTCATCATGATGAACAGGATTTGCCTAAAATCACCCCCAAGCAAAGTAACATTTTCACCAAATGGTTTATCACGGCTCATAATATCTCTTAAAGTTCTATCAACAGCTTCAAATGCAAACCTGTGCATCATGGGAGCCTCATCCCACAAAATAAGGCTCGATTGTCTGAACAGTTGAGCAAGATCGCTCTGAACAGAAATATTACAGGTGGATCGATTACATAGATCCAATGGAATTTTAAATCTCAAGTGAGCAGTACAACCGCCCTGCAGAAGCAAAGCAGCAATGCCAGATGATGCCGTTGCTAATGCTATATGACGATCACTGCGTAACCTAGCAAGCAAACACTTGTAAAGAAATGTCTTTCCAGACCCACTGGGACCATCCAAAAAAAAAAACATCCCCAAAGTTTCCACCAATGGCACCTATAACTGCATTATATGCAACCCTTTGTCCATCATTCAACATTGCCTCCATACAAACACAAACTCTACGTTGCTTCAGTATATCATATGCATATTCATCTTCTAAAAGAGGGTTAGCCCACAACTGAGAATTTGTTCGATGAGGTTCTGGCAATCCATCAAAGTCTTCACCCATGTTGTCGCAAAAGATCCTGAATATGCAATAAAGCCCTCTTTGATGCCTCTTGTTGTAGAACTGCAAAAGATATATGCGCATACTCTAGCTGTAACTTATACAAAATATCCTCCACCATCGGTGACAAACCTATCCCAGAGCTGACCAGACTACACAAGCTCACAGAACACCAAAATTGCAGCAAACAAAGCACGCAACTGGGCACCAATTTGTACAGATGCAGCCTCTTCCAAGCACACAACACACTCATCATCACCCTCTAACATGCCCTTTGCAATGCAGGCTTCCTTAAAGGTGGTGTACACCACGTTGCCAACAATACGCAAATCATCAAAAGACATACATCCTCGGAGCATTCGCAAGTAATAACGCTCACCAGATGTGGGTGGCACAAAGTATATTCGGTCACACGTATTTCCACGCTTTCTCTTCATCCATACCTTTCGTTGTGATTCCACACCCAATACACTGGGAAGTCTTGATACTGAATAGCTCGAGCCTCTGGATGAATACAATTGCACACAACCCATTCCGTAAGAGTAGTTTTCCTGATATCTTCGTTTTGCATAACATCTGATATATTGTCTGTATCTTGAAACACCACATAATTCTCATCAGGCAAGTGCACTTGCAACCGCTGTATATCAGGCTTCTCACTGTGCAATGCATAGTCATATATTCGCCAACACGGTCCCGAAGCAGAAACATACCGTGCATCTAAATAACTCTCGATCTCATCCACTTCACGAATGGTTGTACCATTTAACCTTGATTTTTCAACAAAAAATTTAATCGTTGCATGATCATGTCCCTTGTATATATACTTATACAAATACTTAACAGCTGCAACCGTTGAGCATACCTCAACATTTATATGTGCATTGTATTTTTTACTCAAGTACGGATTGTATGGAACAATCCATCGATTATCAATAGTATTACCCTTTATTGTGATTGTTTTTCCATCATCTCGTTTTCTATAAACAGGATAGCTAGAGCTATCAACAGTTGTTACATTCACAAACCTCCGAGGAAAATTTTTAGTGCATCGACCATTGCGCATGCAAGGGCTCTTGGGATTCATTACACCGCAAGGACCATGGAGATTGCATTTTGAGATAGTTTTAAACAAAGCTGAAAACTTTGCTCTATCAGGAAACTCAGCACAAACAAATCTATCATAATGGCATGCTTCACAAGGTTTAAAAGGGTGCTCCAAAATTAACAAAGTATGAGAATGTGGTAGCCCTTGCTTTTGAAACTCAATCACACTAACATAGCCTGCAACATTTCCAAACGGATTCCTTTTCAACAATGTATGCATCATATCAGCATGTTTTTTATGGAATACCCAGGCAGTCAAATCAGGATGATCATAAGCAGTCTGTCCAGGCAACAAAGCATTAGTTATCTCTAACCACTTTGGATTACATATCATCGTTATAAACAAATCAGGCTTTCCCTTACTTCGCACTATAGCCATGGCATCCTGATACAATCGATACATGTGTCTTGGCCCACCAGTAAAAGAAGACGGCAAAACCACCCTTTTTCCAATAGAGGCACCAATAATCCCCATGGGCCCATAATCACTCCCACCAAATACAATACAATAACTAACAATAACAAAGTTAAAATAACAACCATTAATAAAACTATATAACTATATAATATAACAATAACAATAATAATAATATGATACAATAATAAAAATACAATAACATAATAATAATAATAATAATAATAAACAATACGACAACAACAATAATATAAAACAATATCTAATCTAAACAAAATAATACCACAATAAATAAACTATAAACTAACAATAAACTAATAAACAATACAATAGCAATCATCATCATTATCATTTTATTATTATTACTATTATTATATTATATTACATAGATTATATTATATTCTATATATAAATATAAACTAATTAGATATAATATCTATCTAAGCGAGACGATAATATATCAACTAATAAACTATTATTATGATAATAGATCAACATTGGTCCAAGCACTTTCAAGTAAGACTAGGTGCTCCGTGCCGGGGCGAGCGCGATTTTTGCGAGGGGGACAGGGACGCAGATATGTATGAGGCTGATGCTGAGGACGATGACCTAAAGCCATGGCGAAATATCGCATGCTTTTTGTTTGTTGACATGGAAAAGGAATCAATGGATTTCGCCCTGCGGACGCATTTGGCAGCCTGTTTCTGGCCGGAAGGGCTTGCAGGCTGAGAGTGCCATGCTCTCTATGCAGGATCAAAGGCAGCCATGGCCACAACATCATCATTCTTTTGTCCTGCACCGTGATAGGTTCCTCCTTCTCTAGTTCTTTGCGGACAATTGCCTGCACTAGCGCCACATGAGTTGGCCTCTTGCGGACCTTTTGGGGGGGGGGGGGGGGGGGGCAAATAATCTACATGCTTGTGCACGATGTCCATCTTCTTCACATGGTCTGCATACAACTCCGAGCCTATAGAGGAGGGGCCCTTGGAGCTGCAAGAGGTGAGGGTGAGGGTAATGATGATGCAGTTTAGGACGACGAATAAGCAAGGGGAGGTGATCCAGCTCAAGAGCGAGCGCCACACATGGGGGAGTGAGATGAGGACAACCGATCAAGCAGAAGGAAGGAGGGATGACCCGGGAAGCAGGTAGAGGCCAGCGATGGCAGACATCAAGGAGGCTAGTGTGATCATGGCGCTGGAATCGGACTGAGGTCGACTGCAGAAGATGAGGCGAAGGATGCGCATGGGCGAGGGGGCGGCCATGGCAGGGGGAGGGTGAGTGAGAGAGAGGAAGTGAAGGAGTGAAGGGATGCGCATGGGCGAGGGGGCGGCCATGGTGGGGGGAGGGTGAGTGAGAGAGGAAGTGAAGGGATGCGCAAGCCGAAGGCCCGGGTATGGCGACCGTATTGCTATGTGCGCTGAGGATGCATGGGCGCATAAGGAGTGGGATGGACGCGATTTTTGGGGGGGCAGGGGGCGAGTGCTGAACGTGTGGCACCCGCCCTCGCGTTCTCTTTGTTTTTTGTGGGGGAGGTGGGGGGCTGCCACATGGCACCCACCCCCCACCTTTCCTTAACTAATAGTATAGATGTAAACTATTAAAATGAGATTAAAAAATCTTAATAATTTGAAAGAGATAGACAACGTTTTTTTAAAATGGAGATTTTCATCAATCGAATAAAACACAACTCATTTAAAAAGTCTTGCAAAGATTATATATATCAAGCATGTGGCAATTTTCAATTTGGAAGAGATAAACAATGTTTTTCAAAATGGAGATTTTCAAGGATGTGCTTACGCAACGACAACTCATCCAAGTTAACATTGCCAAAAACCTATTAGATAAACTTTAAAAGAAGCAAATTGCACATCAAGGGTAATGCTCTCGAGTAAAAGGGAACGACCCCACACGGTGATTCATCTGGGTTAACATTGCCGAAAACCTATTAAGAGATAGACAATGTTTTTTAAAATGGAGTGTTTCATCAATCGAATAAAACACAACTCATTTAAAAAGTCTTGCAAAGATTATATATATCAAGCATGTGGCGATTTTCAATTTGAAAGAGATAGACAATGCTTTTCAAAATGGAGATTTTCAAGGACGTGCTTATGCAACAACGACTCATCCAAGTTAACATTGCCAAAAACCTATCTAGATAAACTTTGAAAGAAGCAAATTGCACATCAAGGGCAATGTTCTCGAGTGAAAGGAAATGACCCCACACGGTGATTCATCTGGGTTAACATTGCCGAAAACCTATTAAGGGAAACTTTCAAAGAAGTAAGTTGTACATCAAGGAAAACTTTTTCATTCTTGTGAGCAATTAACTCACATACGCCATCCTCTATACGACCAGCACTGACAATAAGATCTTTCATCTTCTCATCATGATCATCCAAGGATCCAATACGTGGCCAATACTTTCGGACATTTTCATATATCTCCCCTATGTAACCCTTGATTTCTTCTAACTCATCATGTATCCTCACCCCATCACAAAGGTTTCCTTCGTATTTCTCCTCCAAAGTTCTCTCAATCCTTTGTAGACGGCTATCAATGCTCTCACCAAGAGAAACTGAAGCCCTTTGACGTCAAAATTGTGTCTTTACTTGCTTCTCAAGCCCATCCAAGCGATGAATGACTCTTAAAAAACGAATAGAACTTTCATATCCTCCAACATGCTTGAGTGCACGACGAACTGCCTTCTTCCTTCTAACCTCTTTCCCTTTGCACACATTCATTTGCACACTAGGAGCGCACTGCACAACATTTGCTACATACACATTTTTTTCCTCCATGCTGCGCAAAACACATGCGTCAACATCAAGGTACATATCAACTATTCTTATCTTATATTAAAATTAGAAACAGTGGAAAATCCTAGATGACATTAGATTAACTTCCAATGCATTAAATTTAAACATATGTGCATTAGACCATATGATTGACTACCATAGAATTTGCTATAGTAAGTAGCATCCAGAGTGAGGTTTCAATTTGTTCATCCCACACATATGACTTTAAGTGGGTCTTCAAGATGCATTTGGATTATTTCAAGCAAATTCTCATGGCTCCCTAGTTGAGAGAAGATTAGGCTTTTTGTCACAATAGATGCATCCAGTCAAGGATCAAAGCCAACGCCACAATGACCAGTGAGTTGGTATTTTAGGTAGTGCTCTACAACTATATCATTACTTACTACAACTATAACTACATATTTTATATTATCACTATTCACATTATTTTATATTATTATTATCAATTTTTTATATATATATTTATACTTTTATACTAATACTTATACTAATAAAATAATAATAAAATCAATCAATCAAAATATAATAAAAACTAAGCCAACAATTAAAATAACAATAACAATACCACAATAAACTAATAAACAATACAACAACAATAATCATCATTATATAATTATATATTATATATTATAATAATAATAATAATGATAATAACAATAATAAACTAATAACAAAAATAATAATAATAAACTAATTAGATATTATTATTTAGATATAAACTAAAAATATCTAAACAATAATAAACTAATAACATCATAATTATATAATAACATAACATAATTACTAATAAACTATAACTATTAACTAATAATAACTATTAGCTATAACATTAACTATTAACTATTAACTATTAACTATTAACTATTGACATAACAGTAAAATATAATAATAATAATAATAATAATAATAATAAATAATAATATCTAACTCAAAATAAAATAATACCACAATAATAAAATAAACTATAAACCAACAATAAACTAATAAACTAATATCATCATCATATCATATCATATCATAATCATAATTACCATATCGTAATTATAATAATAATAATAACAATAATAACAAAATAATAACAAACTAACAATACATATTTATATTTATAATATAATATAATATAATAACTAACAATAACAAAGTTAAAATAACAACCATTAACAAAACTATATAACCATATAATATAACAATAACAATAACAATAATAATAAAATAATACAATAATAAAAATATAATAACATAATAATGATAACGACAATAATAATAAAATAATTCACATTCACATTGACATTAACTATTTAACATTCACATTAACATTAATAAACTATCTAAACAATAATAAACTAATAACATCATAATCATATCATAACATAACATAATTACTAATAAATAAACTAACTATTAACATAACAATAAAATATAATGATAATAATAATAACTAAAACAATATCTAAATAATACCACAACAACAAATAAATAAACTATAAACTAACAATAAACTAATATCATTATAATTGTCTATTATTGTTTTACATTATTACTATTGTTTATTATTATTATTATTATTATGGTTTTACATTATTATTGTGTTATTATAATAAATTATCATATTATTATTATGAATGTGAATATGTTTAGTTTATTATTTATTTATTACCATTGTTTATTATTTATTATAAACAATAATAATAAATAATACAATAATAATAATAATATAAAACAATAATATCTAAATCTTAATCTAAATAAAATAATACCACAATTAGATATAAAATAATAACACGAACTATAACTATTAATAATAACACTAACGTTAACACTATCAATAATAATAACTATAACTATTAATAATAACACTAATATTAGCTATTAGCTAATAACATTAACATTATTAATTAACATTAACAAATTAACAATTAACTTAACATCGACAAGGGGAGGGATTTCGTGAGCGAGCGGCAGAGGGGATTCGAAGGCGGAGGAGAGAGAGAGAGAGAGAGAGAGAGAGAGAGAGAGAGAGAGAGAGAGAGAGAGAGAGAGAGAGAGAGAGGGAGGGAGCGACTTTTTGGGGGGGGGGGGGGGGGGGCAGCGATTTGGCGAGGGGGATAAACCGAACCTCTTGCCAGGATAATAAGAAAGATTGATTGGAGCGTGTCAAAGCAATTCCAACCAAAAGCACATACAGCATAAAATAATGTAAAGGCATTAGCTGATATCACTGTTGACTATCAACCTCCACTACAAGAACTAATTCCTCATTACTAGGAGTTACCCAACACCTTCATCAAGCTCTACAACATAGATTATCAACCAATGGAGATACATCATGAGTAAACGCTACCATGTGTGATGATATACACCTAGCATCACAAGTTGTCCAACGGACCAAGCAATAGTAGGAAGCACACTTTTTCATAAGGTTGGCACAAAAGGGGCAAGCAAGCAGATATGGTAAGACATTTAAGTTTTAATAAAGTTACAATCAAAGCATGCGTAACGGTAGTATATACGATTTCTTAAAGATCAAAGACAATATTCATTCCCCTGTCGTGCGGTAGGTATGTGGGAGGGAGGGTAGGTATGTGGGAGGAAACTATCCTTCGATTTCACAATAACAACCACCATAATTGCATTGTCCACAAAACAAGAGCCATGGACACTACCTTCTCTTCTCCTTCAGTTCATTTGAAACATCCCAAATGCGTACTTATCTGTCAAGAGTACTGAAGATAACAGTGCTTATCAAGAGCCGATTCAACAAGCCTATGCCAAATGTTAATACTCATTGACTTGACAATGCAACAAAGGGCACCGTGTGATAATGAGAAGGAGAAAAATCCCAACATCCTAATCCTCACCGTACATTGATGCCCCGTTCGGCACCACCCACCCGCAGCAGGCGTCTTCACGAGAAGGGTTGCACAATGGTAGTGTTGAGCGGCCAATGAGCAGTGGCTCAACTGCTGAATCACTGAGACGCATCCTGCATCATGCGAAGTGGCTACTTCCTGAGGCCTGGCTCAGGATTTCAGCTAGGGTTCGTCAGGATGGGGCATGGAACTTCGCCATGGCGTTCTCGAACGGAACCTAGCAACCTCATTCTTCTCACTTCGCCCCTGTACACCAAGACCACTACACACACACGCCAATGCTTCCCTGGAAACAAGTAAACGAGCACGCGGACGAGTCACAAAAATGGCTTGGCTTTCCCTTAGACAAGCTCTCCATTACAGCCGCCGCAATTCTCAAGAGACGGGCACAGATCTCTCTCTCTCTCTCTCTCTCTCTCTCTCTCTCTCTGTGTCAAGAGGGATCAGCCTGCACTGTAGCGCGTCTTCATGGTTATTTCAGAACCACAGACCAAGGTACAATTTGTGTATCATCATTTCCCTCTCTGTGTCCCCTCTCTCTCTTTCTCCTTCTCCTTCTCCTTCCTTCCCTTCGCTTCGCTCCTCCCCTCCCCTCCCCTCCCCTTCCCTTCCCTTCCCTCCCTCTCTCTCTCTCTCTCTCTCTCTCGCTTCCCCGCTCCAGCAAGCCTTTACCTTCCCTCTCCTTATATAGAACCTTTCAACCCTAATACCCCTGAACAGCCCTAACATTCAATCTTCTCACGTTTCCATTCACTACTAACAATGTATAAAAGGTATTTACATAGCCTACTAAGAGGCTTCTTCATAATATTGACTAGCGTTCCTTGCGCACGCGGAACGCTATCCCGCTTCGCAGCGAAGCCAGGTGCGAGGAAAGTGAAGCTGCCCTTCACTTCCCTATCGCACAATGGGTAATGCTATCACAAAAACATCATATACTTTACTCTCCTCTACTCACAACCCCTCTATCTTTGATCCCATTTACACCTCCCCCCTCTATATCCACACTCACTCACTCACTCAATCACTCTCAACCTCTCTCTCTCTCTCTCTCTCTCTCTCTCCAATTCTCTCTAAGCACCCTCTCTATGTCTCACACACACACACCAAACTTAAAACTAAAAGTAGTTTAAAACCAATGTAACACAAAATGCCAAACATAAAAACAATCTCTTCCATGCACCATACTTACAAACATTCCTCTCGACATAAATGTAAGAAATTATATGCTTGCACACGCAATAATTAGAAACAACAGTGTAATACTGAAAAACGAAGCTACAAAGGCCAAGTATAAGGTACGCAAGTGTTTTTAAGCACCATAGGCAAATGGCCGATGCCAACAAAAAAAGACAATGTCTCGAATATGCCTAATAGAAACAAAGCTTTTTGAGTAATCATTAACAAAATCTTCCTCGTTGAGAAAAACATGAGAAGGCGAAGCCGGGAATGCTTCCATAGTTTCCATTGGTAATCACATCGGCAATGCAACGGTATAAGTAAGTACGTGGAATAACAATGTTACACTAAAGCGGGTCATAATTGAGGCAAAGACCAAGCACCACAAAAATAATTTCTATAAGAGACCTAGTCAAAATGAAGCCACAAAGGCCAAGCATAAGGCACCGACGTGTTTCCAAGTACCATAGGCAAATGGCCGATGCCTACAAAAAAAGACAATGTCTCGAAGACGCCTAATGGAAAGAAATCTTCCTTTTCTTCGAGGAATCATTAACAAAATCCTCCTCCTTAAGCAAAATATGTGAAGGTGAAGCATGGAACGATCCCACAGTTTCCATTGGTAATTGCATGGGCGATGCAACGGTCCTACCTCTCTCTTCACCACCTGCATTAGAACAAAAATTACAATATAAGTACATGGAACAACTAACAAAGATCATTCCATCCCAACAATAATAATACCTGGTCGAACATTTGTGAACCACTCCGTAGGTACTGACAAACGTTGATGCAGTGTCACAAAACAACCCAAATCTTTGAACCCATACTTAAACCAATGCCTCGGTATCTTATATGTATGGGAGCGTTGATATCTCTTCTTATGGTCAACCTCGTACATATGCACCCGAAAACATTGTGTGTATCCACAATGTACAACTTCAATAAAAACTGGGAGCTTGATGTCGATATTAACATCATCATATAGACGCTCGATGACCCTTGCAAGTGTCCTTCTTATGATATTATCAGGAGCTATAGTGAGTAATGTGCATTGTAGCTCCTTTTGATAGTCAGAAGCTGGGTAATAGTGCCACTCTAGGATAGGCATCTGCAAAAGTTAAATGAATAGTGAAATATGAAAAATTATACTTCCAAGAGTATATGCCAACCAAACAGGGCATAGAGAGCAATTCACACATATGTAAAACCAACGTCCGTGCATGGTCATATATATCCAAAACCAATGTCCCTACATGGT
The DNA here is from genome assembly GCF_053477565.2 of Lygodium microphyllum. NCBI lineage: Eukaryota > Viridiplantae > Streptophyta > Polypodiopsida > Schizaeales > Lygodiaceae > Lygodium > Lygodium microphyllum. The sequence goes on from NC_141162.1 coordinate 78,947,766, forward strand.
CGTCAATAACTACATCTCCGCAAAGAAAGTAATGCACATTACTGCACCTTTCGGAGAACATCCTTGTATATAATGTTTGTGGTCATACCCCCATCCTCTTCACCCAATAGCACTTTCACACCATGCGAAGATTTTACCCTTGAAAATGCAACATACAGTTGACCATGTGTAAATACTGGTGCCTTTAGATAAAGCCCAACAATGAACAAAGTCTGCCCCTGTGACTTGTTGATTGTCATAGCGAATGCCAACCGGATGGGAAACTGTCTCCGCTTCATAGTAAATGGCAAATGTGTAGCATTCGAAATAAAAGTAATACGGGGAATAAAAACTCGTTCGCCCACATTTGCCCCTGTTATTATCTGAGCATCTATCACTTTCCTATTGAAAGCTCTACATAGCAATCGCGTACCATTACACATACCCCTTCCTAGATTTAGGTTTCTAAGAAGAATAATAGATGCATTTATCTTCAGCAGCAATAAATGAGGAGAAAATCCACCTCCAAGGTCTAATGTATTTAAATACTCAACAGAGTACAAAAATGAGTCGTCGGTCTCTGCAATTGAATCTGCACTATAATACTGCCTGACTTTCCCTGGCATTAGTTGCAATGCACGATCATTCAAAGTAGCCGCCTCTGTATTTCGCGAGGCAAGTATAGCTCGCTCACTAAAATACAACGTGTAGTCACCCACATTGGACACGTCACTGTAGACACTATCAATCAGTGTTTCAATAGAGTGCCCTTTTAATATCATGCCAGGTGGGACACACAACTTATCACAACTTTTGGTAACACCCACTCCATCCCCTATTCCTTGAATCCAATAGATGAACCCATTGTCCACCACACTACCAGCTGTCGACACTCGCATATTGCCAGATAGCCTTAGCATCCTTATGTAACGCCACAAATCAGAGTAACACAATGCAGCATTAACAATATCCTCACGTGTTCCTTTTACCACAACAGGCAAGACTTGTCTAAAATCCCCCCCAAACAAAACAACTTTTCCACCAAATGGCTTATCACAGCTCATAATATCTCTTAGAGTTCTATCAACCGCTTCGAAGGCGTGTCGATGGGTCATAGGAGCCTCATCCCACAAAATAAGGCTTGTTTGTCTCAATAACCGAGCAAGGTCACTTTGAACATGAATATTGCAAGTGGATCGATTATTTAATTCTACTGGGATTTTAAACCGCGAGTGAGCTGTACGACCACCTGGCAAAAGCAAGGCAGCAATGCCACATGATGCTGTTACCAATGCTATGCGACCACCACTGCGCACCTTTGCAAGCAAACATTTGTATAGGAAAGTCTTTCCAGACCCACCAGGACTATCCAGAAAGAATACATCCCCAGTATCTGTATCAACAGCTTCCATGACTGCACCGAAGGCAATTCTTTGTTCTTCATTCAACATTCCCTCCATGGATTCAGAAACCCTATGTTGTTCTGATATGTTGTATGCATATTCATCTTGCAAAATAGGCTTAGCATGCAGTTGTGATTTTGGTTGATGAGGTTCAGGCAACCTATCAAAATCACAGTCTTCGTCCTACATGACGTAAAAGGTCTTGCAGATGCAACAAAGCCATGTTAGATGCCTCATGCTGCAGAACACCAAGAGAGGCGTGCACGTGCTGTAACTGCAATCTATACATGATATCCTCTACCATTGGCACCATAAATCTTTTCCATATATGGCCAGGCCGAGCTGGCTCACAAAAGACCAAAATTGCAACAAATAAAGTTCGGAGTTGAGCACCAGTTTGCACAGAGGCAGCTTCCTCTAAGCACAAAACATATTCATCATCGCTCTCCAACATGCCCCTTGCAATGCAAGCATCCCTAAAAGTATCACAGATCACGCTATCAATAGTACGCAAATCTTCAAAAGAAGTACATCCCCGACACTCTGTTAAAAGCATCCGCAAATAGTAGAGCTCACCACAGGTAGGCGCCACAAAATACATCCGACCACATATATTCCCACGCTTCCTTCTAGTCCACATCTTATGTCATGCATTCCATACCCAATACACTAGAAAGTCTTGATAGCGAATAGTTCTAGCCTCTGGATGAATGCGGTTACACACAAACCATTCAGTAAGAGTAGTTTTCTAGAGGTCTTCATTCTGCACAACATTTGGTATACTATCTGTATCCCGAAACACCACATAGTTCTCACCAGGTAAGTGTACCTGCAGATGTTGTATATTAGGCTTTTCATCGTGCAATGCATAATCATAGATCCGCCAACATGCCTCAGAGGCAGAAACATATCGTGCATCCAAATAACTTTGTATCTCGTCCACCTCGTGAGCATTGCCACCATTCCGGACTGAATCAACCCCAACAGAAAATTTGACGGTTGTACGATCATGCCCCTTGTACACATACTTATACAAATACTTCATAGCCGCAATTGTCGAGCAAACCTATACATTTATGTGTGCATTGTATTTTTTACTCAAGAATGGATTATATAGAACAATCTATCGATTATCAATACATTACCATTTATGATCACAGAGTTTCCATCATCTCGTCTTCGATAAACGGGATAGCCAGAACTATCAACTGTCGTCATGCCCACTAATTTTCGTGGGTAATCTTTAGTACATCTACCCTTGTCCATACAGGGACTCTTGGGGTTCAATCCTCCGCAAGGGCCATGAATGTTGCACTTTGAAATTGTCTCAAATAAGGCTGGAAACTTAACTCTATTGGGTAACTCAACACAAACCAGTCTATCGTAGTGACATGCTTTAGAAGGTTTGAAAGACGATTCTAAAATTAGCAAAGTATGAGAATGTGGTAGCCCCCTCTTTTGGAATTCAATCACAGTAACATAGCCAGCAACCTTTCCAAAGAGATCCTTCTGCAACAACGTATACATCAAATCAACATGCTTTTTATGAAACACGCGAGCAGTCAAATCCGGACGATCATAAGCACTTTGCCCAGGCAATAAAGCATTAGTAATCTCCAACCACTTTGGATTGCATGTCATTGTTATAAAAAGGTCAGGTTTTCCCTTACATCGCACTATAGCCATGGCATCCTGATATAATTGATATATGTGCCTTGGTCCACCTGTGAATGACGACGGTAAAACTATCCTCTTGCCAACAAAGGCACCAACAATTGGCATTGTCCCATCATCGTTTGCCCCCACCATGTCTGCCATGCCTTTGTAGGCCTCCGATCGTAACACTGATTGATTCTGGTGACACCAAGTTAACCTGCACTGCTCTATACTACAATAAGCATCAACAATAAATTGCTGCAATAGTCGACCAGCACGCAATATGTACACCTCAGTATCTTCATGCACTTGAAGATGAAATGCATAAAACTGCATCTGGGTAACACAATTTTTATTGGACAATTCATATATGTTAACAGGAACACTAACATTACTGTAGGGAACCTTTACATGCCAACCATCATCCCCCATAGGAAAAAGGAGGACATATAGCATTGGCATATATGCCCTATGCAAGTTTGAAATAGCAACACATCGACCACCCCGAGTGTAAACATGAATATCCCAACGATCAAGAGTACCCTCGCCACCCTGCCCTAGCATGATAGCTGCAACCTCAGTTGTGCTGCAGGAGCAGAGTATTGTTTACTAGTTCTTTGAATACCAAAAATACTCATTCTTAGTTCCTGCACGGGATTATTTTGCAATTGCAAACCCATTGACCTAAAAGCACGTGCATATATGTTGTGTCGATGCATCATACATTGAAGCTCCCCTAGCAAGTGTCACAACTCTATAGAAACAGAATTTGTATCCTTTTTCATTAATTTGTCTATATAATGATTTATTAAATTTATTTCCTTTGCACTAATTAGATATAAAGAAAAGTGCATTGGAGCTGGCCACTGATGAGTGGTCACAGGTTATGGTGGACCCACGCAGTGGGTTAGAGAAAAGATAGTTCACACTTCCACCTATATGACCCGATTGGGCGCCTATGACTAGAACTCACGCATATCAGGGTTAGACTCGCACACATAAAGGATTGATGCCTTGAAGTGTGGGCTAGATCCACCAGAACAAACAGTTACAATCAACAAGATGGCATGATCATGAAATGCTTGTATAATGTGCATGTGTGGGCTGAAAGCTTGAAATGCACATTTCTTTGCATAGGAAAGTCACATGAAGATTCGGATACCATTTTTGCGATGTACACGGAAAAAGCTTTCATATGACACCCATATTGGGGGGGTCCCTAAATTTTAGGAGATCCCTAAATTTTAGGAGATCCCTAAAATTTAGGAGCCTCGAATTAGCCTAAAAATGCTAGTCCTAAAAAATAGGGATGTCATTCTAAAAATAGTAAGTTCTGTACTCTGACTGTGCTTACTAAATTTGGTTGTTTCTATTCTTGACAGTATTCAACCCAAAAAGGAAGGCCATAGAGAAGAGACAAGTGTCAAGACACTTGTCACACAAGTTTCCAAGTGTCCCACCACTTGTCACATCTCATGACATGTGGCTGGACACTTGTCTTGTGCTACTCCACTTTCCCCTTTTGTACTAGCTCTCCCCTCTCCTATAAATAAGAGCTCGTTTTTCTTCATTCATCATCATTTTTCTTTGCTGTAAACTCATGTACAGCACCCACAGATAGCCAGAAACTGGCCCCATCCATCCCCATCATCATCCCCCACTTCTCCATTATCAAATTCCTCCATATTCCCTCTTCTATCACTGTTGTTTTACAAGACAGCAAGCCTGTAAATTCATTACAGCACCTCCTTCTTGAGCTCTTTCTTCCATTTTAGCTATAAGAAGCAAGCTCTATCCATGTACTGCTGATCCACGATGGAGAAAGGTTGAATTCCCCTTTTTCTTCTCTCATACTGTAAAGAAATCAGTTCTTATCATTGCATAATAGATAATGCATATGTGTTTGTACATCGTTGCATGATCTTGTGAGAGTGAGAATTACTTCTTCTCACACTCAGGTTGATTGTAACTGAGCTCTTCCCTAAGGGACTTGGGTTGAGTAGAAATACATTCCTTCGGGGGGGGGGGGAGGGGGGTTGCCCATCTTCAACCCTCAATCTTGTCTCCATTACTTTTACATTTTCATGGCTGTAATTTTGTGAGTAATTTTCATTTTCAGCTTTAAGTGTTCATTCTCTTTTATATTAAATCTCGAAAACAAGCAAATATCATAATTGTTAAGCATACTACGTTGTTCGGGGCGTTTACAGTGGTATCAGAGCTTTGGCTCAGTCCTCACCTCCAACACTGGTAGTGCTTACAACTATAAGTTTGTTTGTTTTCAGCCCTTGCATTGAGTGCTTGAGCATATTTTTTTTCTTTAGTCTCAATGGATCAATCGAGTGCTATCCTTCAAGCCATTCAAAGTCTTAGAGAGGAGAATCAGCAAATTCGTGAGCAACTTCTCAAACTAGAAAAAGTTGAGAATCCCAAAGAATTCAAGGAAAGAAGCCCATCTACTTCAAGGAGACAAAGCCATACCAATGAAAGGAGCCGATCAAGAAGTCTAACTTCTTTTAAGAGGCAGTCCCATTCTACTTCAAGACAAAGAAAGAGATCGCGTCGAAGCTCATCCTCTTCTTCAAAGTCATCTGGCGCCTATTCTGATGGATCCTCTTCTAGTAATGAAGAGTCTCACCCTTCTCGTGGAAGACCTCATCATCGTCAAAGGCGTCGACATTCTTCACCCTCGTCTCCATCTTTATCCCCATCAAGCACTTCATCATCTTCAACCTCAAGATCCGAGCATGGACGAAGGCATAAGAAGAAGAAGAAGACTAAGTCACTATCTCAACTTGAAAAGAAGATCAAGTTCAGTATGTATGATGGTTCCCGAAATCCTGATCTTCTTCTGAAGTTTATTCGTCAATTTCAAATTTTGTATGGTCGTGACAAGTATAAAGAAAAAGAAAAGATTAAGTTTGCAGCTTTACATTTAACCGACTTAGCCCATACTTGGTGGACGGGGTTGGAATATGATCATGCTGCCCCAAAATCATGGCGGTCCTTTGTTCGCCTGATACAAAGCCAATTTCTTCCTGTTCATTTCAAAAGAGATGTAAAAATGGAATGGGATCGGCTTTGGCAAAGGAAAAATGAGTCACTTGGTGACTATACCAAGAGATTTTGGGAGCTACTTTTGAAGGTCCAACATTTTAAGAAGATCAGCAGTTCGGAAAAGCTTAGGAAGTTTCAAGGAGGTTTGCATTTTAAACTTCGTACTGCTCTTAATCATTATCATTGTTCTAGTCTCAGGGAACTCATTGACCATGCTGAGACATGGGAAATGGAGCACAATGGCAACAAATCATTCCAAAAGAATGATAAGAAGAGAGTAGCTGATGATGAGGAGTATTCAGCCCCAAATGAAGGACAAAAACAGTGGCAAAAGCAGCCATCAAATCAAAAGAAGATGAAGCCCTATGCACCTCCTAATGCTCCTCAATTTCGCTCCAATCTATACCCACAAGCAAAGCAGCTTTCCGAAGAAGAAAAGCAACGCTTCATGAAAGAAGGGAAGTGCTTTAAATGTGGACAAATAGGCCACATAGCGAAGCAATGTCCAAACAAGGGACAAAGCAAGGTTTCTGACAACAAGCCTAAGTCGCCGGTGAAAATCAATGCTATTAGTGATGTAGTTGCAAACACAACTCACACTCCAGAGACGTGCAAATTATTAAAAGCTTGGGGACAGTTGCAAGGTAAGCAAGCACTATTCTTGATAGATCTTGGGGCGAATGAAAATATTATTTCCTTGCAATTAGCTAAAGAGCTTGGATTAAAGAATGAAGAGATGGACACTCCGGCAGAAGTTCGTCAAGCTTTGAATGCTGATGAAGGTGACACAGTGAAGACTGTGATACCCTACATTGGCAAGCTCAAGTTTCAAATTCAAGGCTACAGTGATGAAGATACCTTCTGTATCGGAGACCTTGATGGTTGCGATGTGATTCTTGGCATGCCCTGGAATCATAGAGTAGATTCAACCATCTTCTCTCAGAAAAAGAAGGTAGAACTCACCAACAAAGGCAAGAAGTACGAGATCCAAGCTGGAGTTTCTGTAGACACCATACCTATGGTAAGCCATATGCAAGTCTCTAGAGCAATTAAGGATTGTGTTCAATGTTGTCTGCTTTATGTCACTAATGTAAAAGATAATATGAATGCTGAAAACCAAGAGCAACTTCAGCTCTTGGAAAAGTATAAAGATTGTTTTTCGGAAGATCTTTCTTATCAGCTTCCCCCAGAAAGGCCAGAAGACCATCATATTGATATTATCCCGGGCAGTTCTCCTCCTAATATAGCACCATACCGTGTGAGCCATCCTCAACAAGAAGAAATCAGAAAGCAAGTCGAAGACCTACTCAACCGTGGGCTAATTAGGCCAAGTAGCTCACCATTTTGTTCACCGGTTCTTCTTGTTCAAAAGAAAGATGGCACATTCAGGATGTGTATTGATTATCGAGCCCTCAACAAAATCACTGTGAAGAATCGGTTTCCTATTCCCAGAATTGACGACATTTTGGATCGTCTAGGAGGCTCAAAGGTTTTCAGCCTCATTGATCTAAAGAGTGGTTATCATCAAATTAGGGTAATACCACAAGATGTACACAAAACTGCTTTCCGCACTTCATACGGTCTTTATGAATTCTTGGTGGTTCCTTTCGGATTAACCAATGCACCAGCCACCTTTAATCGAATGATGGAGCGCATCTTTAGAGAGCATCGATAATATGTCGGTATTTTCTTTGATGATATTCTTGTCTTTAGAAAGAATGAAGAGGAGCATCATCAACACTTGGAAATTGTTCTACAATTACTACAACAAAATCAACTCTTGGTAAATGGTAAAAAGAATGAATTTTTCATGCATAAAATAAATTACCTTGGGCATGTCATCTCTTCTGAAGGGATTCAGATGGATCCTGAAAAGATCAGGATAATCCAAGAATGGCCTCATCTTCGTGATGTACATGAGGTGCGATCGTTTCTTGGCTTATGTTCTTATTACCGCCGCTTCATCAAGCATTTTGCACATATGGCTTCTCCACTTCATGGCCTTACAAAGAAGAAGATCTCTTTCCAATGGAAGGAAAAAGAGAATGTAGCCTTCACAAGGCTGAAAACAGCTCTTACTTCTGGACCTGTTCTTATCATTCCAGATATGATAAAACCATTTGTGGTGGAAGCAGATGCTTGCGGTGATTGTATTGGTGCAGTGCTAAATCAAGAAGGCCATGCCGTAGCCTTTGAAAGCCGTCGTCTAAATGATGTGGAGAAAATGTATGACATTTATGAAAAGGAGCTCTTAGCAGTGGTTCATGCTTTAAAGATATGGAAACATTATCTTTTAGGCAATGAATTCCTTATTAAAACCGATCATCAAAGCTTGAAGTATTTCAAGACTCAAAAGCATTTGCAGGAGAAACATGCAAGATGGGAAAATTTCTTGTCTATGTTTCATTTTCAAATTATGTACACTCCAGGGAAACAAAATGTAGTTGCTGATGCACTTTCTAGAGTGCCTCGCATTGCAACTATTACAGTGGCTCATCATGAAGATTTTCAAACGATGAAGAATACTTATGATAAAGATACTGATTTTGCAGCAATTTGGTCAAATTTACAGCAAGGAGGTTCTCATCCAGATTATTCCATCAAGGACGGTTACCTTCTCATGAACAATCGCCTTTGTGTCACTCTTCCTGTTCGATAAAAGGTGCTTAAAGAAAGTCATGAACCCCCTTATGCAGGGCATAGAGGGAGGGAAGCCACTCTAAGTGCAATTGAGCGCTACTTTTATTGGCCAACATTACGAAAAGATACACATAACTTCATTGAGGCTTGTCTGGTATGCCAAAAATCCAAATATGATAGGCAGAAGATTCCAGGATTGTTGCAACCTCTTCCAGTGCCCAAAGATCCATGGGAATCTATCACAATGGATTTCATCTCAGGTATTCCAAAAACACCTCAAGGTCATGATATGATTTGGGTCATAATTGATAGATTCAGCAAACAATCACATTTTATTCCATGTCATAAAACATTGAAATCCGCACAAGCTGCAAGACTTTTCATTCAACATATCTTCAAATTACATGGTATGCCTTCTGAGATCATTTCAGATAGAGACTCCAAATTCACAAGTAACTTTTGGCGTGCTTTATTTGAGAATTTGGGAACCACTTTAAAGTTCTCCTCAGCTTTTCATCCTCAAACTGACGGCCAAACAGAGGTGATGAATCTCACTCTTTTGGATATGTTGAAAGCTTATGTTAGTGAACATAAGCCATAATGGGAGAAATATCTTCCATTATTGGATTTTGCTTACAACAATACAGTGTACTCATCCACAGGGAAAGCTCCAAATGAAATAGTACAGGGTAAAGTGATTCCTCCTCCAATTATTTGCACTAAAGATAAGATTTTTGCTGCCGATGAGTTTGCTTCAGATTTAAAAACCGCAATGGATCAAGTTCGAGCCACTATCAAAGTTGCCCAAGAGCGACAAAAGAAGCAAGCAGATAAACGAAGAAGACCTTTGGCTTTTGAAAAATGTCAATATGTCTTGCTAAAGTTTGATAAAAGCAGGCTCAAACAAGGTTCTGGTCAAAATTCATCTTTTCCAAAGCTCTCCAGTAGATACTTTGGACCCTTCAAAGTGATTGAGAAAATAAATGAAGTTTCTTATCGACTTGAGCTTCCTACTCATTGGAAAATACACAATGCTTTTCATGTAAGTTTACTAAAACCTTACATAGGACCAGAACCAAAGGAACCCATTACTGAAGATCCCCCAGAAGTTGAAGAAACAGAGCAACTCTTGGAACTTGAAAAAATTTTGTTTCTCAAGGATCGAACCACGAGAAGTGGCCTTGTGACACGAAAATTCTTACTAAAATTCAAGAATCTACCCACAACAGATATACTGTGGGTAGATGAAAAATTCATGAAGGATTACCCAAATATTCTACAGCAATATCAAGAAGCTTTTCAGCTGAGGACAGCTGAATAAAAGCCAGAGGGCTGTCACAACTCTATAGAAACAGAATTTGTATCCTTTTTCATTAATTTGTCTATATAATGATTTATTAAATTTATTTCCTTTGCACTAATTAGATATAAAGAAAAGTGCATTGGAGCTGGCCACTGATGAGTGGTCACAGGTTATGGTGGACCCACGCGGTGGGTTAGAGAAAAGATAGTTCACACTTCCACCTATATGACCCGATTGGGCGCCTGTGACTAGAACTCACGCATATCAGGGTTAGACTCGCACACATAAAGGATTGATGCCTTGAAGTGTGGGCTAGATCCACCAGAACAAACAGTTACAATCAACAAGATGGCATGATCATGAAATGCTTGTATAATGTGCATGTGTGGGCTGAAAGCTTGAAATGCACATTTCTTTGCATAGGAAAGTCACATGAAGATTCGGATACCATTTTTGCGATGTACACGGAAAAAGCTTTCATATGACACCCATATTGGGGGGGTCCCTAAATTTTAGGAGATCCCTAAATTTTAGGAGGTCCCTAAAATTTAGGAGCCTCGAATTAGCTTAAAAATGCTAGTCCTAAAAAATAGGGATGTCATTCTAAAAATAGTAAGTTCTGTACTCTGACTGTGCTTACTAAATTTGGTTGTTTCTATTCTTGACAGTATTCAACCCAAAAAGGAAGGCCATAGAGAAGAGACAAGTGTCAAGACACTTGTCACACAAGTTTCCAAGTGTCCCACCACTTGTCACATCTCATGACATGTGGCTGGACACTTGTCTTGTGCTACTCCACTTTCCCCTTTTGTACTAGTTCTCCCCTCTCCTATAAATAAGAGCTCGTTTTTCTTCATTCATCATCATTTTTCTTTGCTGTAAACTCATGTACAGCACCCACAGATAGCCAGAAACTGGCCCCATCCATCCCCATCATCATCCCCCACTTCTCCATTATCAAATTCCTCCATATTCCCTCTTCTATCACTGTTGTTTTATAAGACAGCAAGCCTGTAAATTCATTACAGCACCTCCTTCTTGAGCTCTTTCTTCCATTTTAGCTATAAGAAGCAAGCTCTATCCATGTACTGCTGATCCACGATGGAGAAAGGTTGAATTCCCCTTTTTCTTCTCTCATACTGTAAAGAAATCAGTTCTTATCATTGCATAATAGATAATGCATGTGTGTTTGTACATCGTTGCATGATCTTGTGAGAGTGAGAATTACTTCTTCTCACTCTCAGGTTGATTGTAACTGAGCTCTTCCCTAAGGGACTTGGGTTGAGCAGAAATACATTCCTTCGGGGGGGGGGGTTGCCCATCTTCAACCCTCAATCTTGTCTCCATTACTTTTACATTTTCATGGCTGTAATTTTGTGAGTAATTTTCATTTTTAGCTTTAAGTGTTCATTCTCTTTTATATTAAATCTCGAAAACAAGCAAATATCATAATTGTTAAGCATACTACGTTGTTCGGGGCGTTTACAGCAAGTTTGGTAATAAATCATGCATAACCCCCAGTCTATTAAGCAACTCATGCTTGGTATCATAAACATACAGTTGTGCAAATCTTGGCCTTTCTTGACGCTGCACATCAGGAAGCAAAGTACCTATACGGTGATAAACATAGCCATGCACTCTAAAGGTGTAACCATTCCCGATAACGGGTAGCTCATCAACATTAGCTTCGAGTGATACAAATGCAAGAGCCCTGTTGTATGCTCGTATGTTGTTTTTAAATATCCTACTCTGAGGGTGCATACCATGCAACAAATCATGCAATGGCTGCGGTGGATGTTGCAATGGCGGCAACATTACTTTTCCATTTCGACAACAGTGTCTTCCAAACAAAATCGACCCTTGAACCCGAGTCTCGCATCTTTACAACTTAGCTGAACACCTTTCACACATCATACAAAGACTCCCCATGGAATGCACATTCAGCTCTTGAAATAGTAGTATTGACATTGCTGGGTGAACATCCGTTGCAGGCAAAGCATTTAAAATGGAGCACAATCCACCACTTTGGGGATCAAAAACAGCAATATTATGAACACGTGACTCATTAGCCACATTATTTTCCACATTGTGGGGATTTCCAAAATCTAAACCAACATGCTGTTCAACTGGCTCATTATCCCCATTTACAAATTTAACACAGTGAGACACACTCTCACAAATGACTCCACTAAGATTTCCCCCATGTTGGCACATAGACATTGAAGCATTATTAACATGTGACTCAAAAGTCACATGATTAAGACCATTGCAACCACCCACTAATGGCAAAGCATTCATCAAATCCACACCAAATTGTCGTAGGGCTTGAAATCCCCTAATGGTTCTATCCGGTGATGGCAAAACATTAGCCGCATCTATACCAAACTGTGGTTGGCCTAGTTCACGATGACCATTTAGAATCTCCTCATGGAATGAATGGTTTTCAATGTCTCTTTGAATGGATCTACCACGATCTAAAATCCCTTTCCGAGCCCTGAGTCTAGCAACCTGTCGTCGCTCATACCTCGTGGAAGTAAGCATGTCCCTACGAACACGCAACACATAGTCTCTCCCAGTTGCTCGATGCGAACACCCCATATTGATCAGTTGGCCACAAAACCTATTATCAACGTATACACACATTTAATATATAAATATGTAAATTTAAGATTAAATATCAAGACACAAAATCACTACAACCCAGTCAATGAATCTGTCTAAAAAGACGTTGCACCAACCCATTAGAGAGAGAGAGAGAGAGAGAGAGAGAGAGAGAGAGAGAGAGAGAGAGAGAGAGAGAGAGAGAGAGAGAGAGAGAGAGAGAGAGAGAGAGAGAGCCTGGTTGCTAAGATAGAAGTAACCTTGGTAATTAACAAAAGAAAGTAAACATGCAACTGCAGAAACGACTATCAATACACTTTATCAAAGGCATGGTTTGATTTCTAAACTAAATGTATTGCGTACATTCGATGTACACAATATATCAAATCTAAATATACCAACCATCATTGGAGTATCAAATCTGCTCCATGTAAATATCAAGAAAGAGACATCACGTCATACACACTCAATACATTTTACTCAAATACGCTTTGCTATATCAAAAGTGTTACACATCTTAGTACTTTCCATGTAGGCTTTACAAAAAAGAAGCAAATATTATCATAAAAAGTGCTAGCCCATGCACTTTAAAATACGCAACACAATCTGAACCTATAAGTTCCACCCTAAGCAATTTTTGCATACACATAGTCTCCTTAGATGCGACCGTTCATCTGACGGCTCAATTGTTGCAACAAAGCATTAAACCTACTAACATTCATTTGAAACTGCAAGAACAGCAACCGACAACCCCTCTGGCAGATCATAGGTTCATGGTCATCTCCAAGCCCCCAAACCGAAGCCCACATATTGTTCACCAGCAGATTCATTAATCTGCTTGTCTCAGAAATAATTGCTGAAAGTGCCCTTACTTCACCACCCAGATCAGTTGACACTTGTTGGAGAACACCCTGTGTGTGTTTGGTCTCGCAGACAACACCATACAAACCTTTAGCCTGTTCATGTAACTCCATTGAGTACATGGCAAGCGTACTATCAACACGCGTACATAAACTCGTCTGCATTTCCATCAACTCATTCATCTTGGCCTCAAGTTTTTTAAAGTCCGAAGCACCCGAAGTAGCCCTTGTGTTTCTTCGAATCTTTGCAGCTCTTGTACATTTAGCAACATGTATCTCTTGTCCCCTTGCCACCTCTTTCATTTTTCGCACATTCATTCTACTAGAGCTCATACATTGGCTGCAATGAAACATATAAACAATCATCTCCAAAAATATAAATAGTAGCACTTTGACGCAATCACAATTAACAAAACTATCTTCCATACCCATGCGAATGAACCTAAGCTGGCAAGCGCCGAAGAGATGATGTTGTTGCCATTTTGTTTAATTCAACTGAATCCACTACATTCAATGGAGTCGAAAGCACTACGTCGGGAATATCTCCTATGGCTTCGCTTTGCTCCATGGCTACACCAAACATCAAGATATAAGTGATAGACACATTCACAATCTTCTTGAGAGTAAAGAACATGTTCCTATACATAAAGGTATCCCCAGTCTCGAAATACTTATTGGTGCCAATCCCACACGACACACAATAACTTACCAACTCACATTTGCAACCACAAACCCTAAATGCGCGAAAGAATATATGTACGCTACACATGAGTACTATCATTCACACATGGCACTCACCAAGTTCCAATCACGCATTGCCTAAAGGCCCTGCCAATGGATCTTCAATCATGTACATCTTCACTATCTTGAGAGAAAAGAACATGTCCTATACAGAAAGATGTCCCTAGTCTCAAAATACTTATTGGTGTAAATCCCATAGGACACACAATAACTTACCAACTCACGTTCGCAACCACAAACCCTAAATGCATGAAAGAATATATGTACGTTACACATGAGTGATATCATGCACACATGACGCTCACCAAGTACCAACCATACATTGCCTAAAGGCCATGCCATGTCGATCTTCATTCATGTACATCAGCACAATCTTGAGAGAAAAGAACATCTCCTATATAGAAAGGTGTCCCCAATCTTGAAATACTTATTGGTGTCAATCCCATAGGACACACAATATCTTACCAACTCACATTCGCAACCACAAACCCTAAATGCATGAAAGAACACATAAGCCATCTAAGTATGAGACACAAAGAGAGAGCAGCGAGGAAGGCAAACTATACAAAACGTCACAACATATCAAAGCTATAATCATTCTATGTATCTAATCCAATCTAAGTTACAAAAGTACATTAGTAAAATTGCTTAGTAATCAAGAGAGAAACATAGAGAAACAGAGAGAAACAGAGAGAAAGAGGAACTATTAAAATGGTTTAAAAGTAGTTTTATAATTTGCAAGACACATACGATGTGTTTCAAAATGAAGATTTTCATCAAACAATTCATTTAAGAAGTCTTGCAAGAATTACATATACCAAGCAAACCACGACAAAGAAGCACTGGTTAACATTGCCAAAAACCTATTGTGAATCACTATTCAAAGATGCAACGTTCTCTAGTGCATATCAAGGGCAATGATCTCCAGTGCCAGAAGATGAGCCTGCACGGCGATTCATCTACGTTAACATTGCTGAAAATCTATTCAAATAAACTTTCAAAGAAGTAAGTTGCACATCAAGAGCAATGTTCTCCGGTGCAACTAAGCTCTCGTTCTTGTGTGCAATCAGCTCACATACTCCATCCTCTATACGACCTGTACTATCAAGAATATCTTTCAGCTTCTCTTCTTGATCATTCGAAGATCCAGCACGCGGCCACCAATTCTTCTGAATATGCTCATAAATGTCACCTATATAACCCTTGATCTCTTCTAACTCGCCCTGTATAGTTACTGCATCAGCAAGGTGCCCTTCATATTTCTCATCCAACAATCTCTCAATCCTCTGTAGTCGGTCACCAATGTTCTCAGAAATTGAAATCGAAGCTTTTTGACGCCGAAATAGTGTCTTCACTTGCTTTTCAATCCCATCCAGGCGACGAATAAACCTTAAGGAACCAACGGAACTATCATGCCCTGCAACATGCTTAAGTACACGACGAACGGCCTTTTTCCTTGTGGCCTCCTTTATTTTGCGTGCATTCATTTGCACGTTAGAAGTGCACTGTATAATATCTTCTACAGACATATTCTTGTTTGTTGTAGAAGCCTCCATACTGGACAAAAAGACACGTTAGCCTTGAGGGATATATAAAATATTCTCGAAATTTAAAAACAGCAAAAACTACCATGTCTTATACTACCAAAGTTTAACTAACCCTCTCTCTCTGCTTGTCCCTCTCCCTCTCTATACACCTAACCAACCAACCAATGCACTAAGTAACCAACCTCTAAACTAAAGTAACCTACGAACTAAACTAACTAAACCAAGTAAGGTAAGCAACTAATCAGCCAAACTAAAGTAACTAAAGTAAACCAACAAAACTAACAACCTATTTAACTAACTAAGTTTCTAGTTAAAGTAACTAAGCAACTAATCTAAGGCAAAACCTACTAACTAACTAACCCATAACACATATATAAACTAAAACAAAAAAACAAACTAACCCTAAACTAAGACACAATCTTCTAAAGTAACTAAGCAACTAATCTAAGGTAAAACCTACTAAGTAACTAACCCATAACACATATATAAACTAAAACAAAAAAACAAACTAACCCTAAACTATATGTAAAGTAACTAACACACAATCTAAAGTAACTACTAACTAAATAAACTAACTAAAAAACCACAAACAACTAAACTAACTAATTAAAAAACTAACTAACTAAATAAATAAAGTAAGTTATAGTCTAATCAACTAACTAAATAAACTAACTAAACCAAATAACCACAAACAACCAAAACTAATTAAATAACTAAATAAACTAAATAACTAACTAAACAAACTAACAAAACTAAATAAACAACCAAAACTAACTAAACTAACTAACCACAAATCTAACCAAAGTAACTAACAACCTATTTAACTAACTTACTTACTCTCTCTCACTCTCACTCTCTCTCTCTCAAGTAACTAACACATACATAAACTAAAACAAAAAAGTAAATTAACTCTAAACTATATCTAAAGTAACTACTACCTTACTAACCCTAAACTATATCTAAAGTAACTAACACTCAATCTAAAGTAACTACTAACTAAATAAACTAACTAACTAAATAAAGTAACTAAGTTATAGTCTAATCAACTAACTAAATAAACTAACTAAACCAAATAACCACAAACGACCAAAACTAACTAAATAACTAACTAAACAAACTAACAAAACTAAATAAACAACCAAAACTAACAAAACTAACTAACCACAAATCTAACCAAACTAACTAACAACCAATTTAACTAACAACCAATAAATATATCAAAACAAATTTACAACCTGAAAGAGAGAGAGAGAGAGAGAGAGAGAGAGAGAGAGAGAGAGAGAGAGATCACCGACCTCAAATAGCAATCATGACAAACAAACTGCACAAAATAAACCAAAATACCAATAAATTAAACCATACCAAGCAAACCTCTCTCTCTCTCTCTCTCTCTCTCTCTCTCTCTCTCTCTCTCTCTCTCTCTCTCAAAAGTAACTAACACATATATAAACTAAAACAAAATAACAAACTAACACACAATCTAACGTAACTACTAACTAAATAAACTAACTAAAGAACCACAAACAACTAAACTAACTAATTAAATAAACTAACTAAGTTCATGTAACATAGGACTAAAAGTTTACATGGGTATGCATGTAACTATTCATCCATGCATTGTCTACCTAACTACTTACATACACATATATTATATCCAAATATATACACAAACACAATAACATGGATATTATTATAACCACACAATGGACTAAATAAACTAACTAACTAAATAAATAAACTAAGTTATAGTCTAATCAACCAACTAAATAAACTAACTAAACCAAATAACCACAAACAACCAAAACTAACTAAATAACCAACTAAACTAAATAACTAACTAAACAAACTAACAAAACTAAATAAACAACCAAAACTAACTAAACTAACTAACCACAAATCTAACCAAACTAACCAACAACCTAATTAACTAACTAACTTACTATTTAAACCAATAAATACATCAAAACACATTTACAACCTGAGAGAGAGAGAGAGAGAGAGAGAGAGAGAGAGAGAGAGAGAGAGAGAGAGAGAGAGAGAGAGAGAGAGAGAGAGAGAGAGAGAGAGAGAGATCACTGACCTGAAATACCAAAACTAACTAACAACCTATTTCACTAACTAACTTACTATATATTTAACTAAATAAACTAACCCTAAACTAGCACAACTAACTAAACTAACTAAGTAAACTAAATAAAACAAACTAACCCTAAACTAAATGTAAAGTAACTAACACACAAAAATAATTCAAACTAACTTATCTAATCAACTAACTAAATAAACTAACTAAACTAAATAACTAACTAACCACAAATCTAACCAAACTAACTAACTTACTATATTTAACTAACTAACTAAATAAACTAACTAAACTAAATAAACAACCAAAACTAACTAAACCAACTAACCACAAATCTAACCAAACTAACTAACAACCTATTTAACTAACTAACTTACTATATTTAACTAACTAAACTAACTAAACTAACTAACCCTAAACCAACACAACTAGCTAAACTAACTAAATTCGACAACTAACTAAATAGGATTGTTGGTTCAATCAAAGATGACGAACAGAGATGGCGGATTGAGGCACGCAGGTGATGGTGGCATTCATGGTGTATTCTGCAAACACGAGTATTGTTTTTGGGTGCGGCCCTTCACCTGCATTCTTAGCTAATTAGAGGTCACCTATCATTACTCACAGGTAATGTTCTGGGTGATTGCCATCAGTTTCGACTGAAAAGAGTTGCTAAAATACTCCCTCACAGCTCACGTTTTGAGTGCCGCTAACAGAGACTCTTGAATGAAGCCCTTCTCACTGCTACATGTTTCGCTTTCGGGTTGAAAGGCCAGAGGTCTCTCTCTCTCTCTCTCTCTCTCTCTCTCTCTCACGGCCGCCGTTGGAGAGAGAGAGAGAATGGCTGATGGGATGGTTGAGGGGCAAAGGGCTCTCTCTCTCTCTCTCTCTCTCTCTCTCTCTCTCTCTCTGTGCAGAAGTCAGACGCGCAGATGTCAAACGTAGGCGGGTCGAACGGGCGCGTTCTATCTCTCTCTCTCTCTGCAGAAGTCAAAAGTCGAACGGGCGCATTCTATCTCTCTCTCTCTCTGTAGAAGTCAAAAGTTGAACGGGCCCGTTCTCTCTCTCTGTCTCTCTCACGGCCAGTCGTGAGAGAGAGAGAGAGAGAGAGAGAGAGAGAGAGAGAGAGAGAGAGAGAGAGAGAGAGAGAGAGAGAGAGAGAGAGAGAGAGAGAATGGCTAGGGAGCTGAAACGCTGAAGAGGCGGCGGGATCCAGCCCACATGATCCAGAGCAGAAGAAGAAGGCATGATCCAGCCCGCATGATCCAGAGCAGCTCCGAGCGGGAGCCAGACACGCACAAGCAGGCAGGCAGGCACAAGTCCCACATGCACAAGTGCTGTGAGAGAGAGAGAGAGAGAGAGAGAGAGAGAGAGAGAGAGAGAGAGAGAGAGAGAGAGAGAGAGAGAGAGAGAGAGAGAGAGAGAGAGAGAGAGAGAGAGAGAGAGAGAGAGAGAGAGAGAGAGAGAGACCAGGCCGGTGCGCATAGCCTTGAGTGGCAAAGGTACAAGTCCCACACACTCTGCACTACAACTGGAGTGTGAAAGCTTTTAGACAAAAGACAATGGCTACAGCAGTACCACACAGAATGGCCCTCTCGCACAGTACTACAACAGTACCACAGAATGGTCCTCCTGCCAGAATGGGTAGCTGGACTGGCCGTGAGAGAGAGAGAGAGAAGACAAAAATGGCAAGAGAGAGAGAGAGAAAGAGAGGACTGACCTGCTGCCTGATGCTTGTTGGCCTGTCTGCTGCTTGCTCCTGGTGCCTGTTGGCCTGCCTCCTCTTGTCCCGTGAGAGTGAGAGTGAGAATGAGAAGAGAAGAGAAGAGAAGGTGGTGGAAGGAGACCACGTTTCCTTCTACCCCCAATCATGTGACATAAGTGGTCACTTACCTTTTTTCTGCTCCCAATCATGTGACATAAATGGTCACTTTGGTTTGGTTTGGGAGTTAGGTTCGGGAGCATTGTGGCGGTTCGACACTTTCCCGAACCTGTAGCTCAAATAATAAAGTAGTATAGATATTCTCTGCGCATTATAAATAAACACTAACAATGTACACTTAGGGTGATTGCACACCGCCTCTACCTACCCAATTGGTGGGCACAAGAAAAGTGAAATTGGATAGCACTCACCTATCCACCACCTACACACTGAGCAGTACACACTTTATGTACCCAATAACAGTATATCCGCAAGTCTGAACACACCGCCCACTACCTGTCCACCACCTGTCAGCACTTCCCGTTGGACACCACCCACCACTTGTGTCTGCTACACACTTCCCAAATTAAACCCTCAAAAGCATTGTCCATGAATTAACATTGTGGATTGCACATTAGTTTATCTTATATTAGTGATATTATAATCAATATTAATCATGATTGATATAACAATTAAAATTAAAATATCTTAATAACATAAGCATTGATTATAAATAACAAAAAAATGCTATTAACACAAAGAAACTAACAGATTTAATTACAAGCATTGGCATTCTGCATAGACTTTGATTTTTAACAAGCTTAATTAAGATTGATTGGTTAATTACAATTGAGCCCACTAACTTTTTACATAACAATAAATAGAGAGTAAGGGAGTTGAACCCCTTAACCATCCTCTTGAGGCATTGATCTACCCAACTCTCTATGGGATGATGGAAAGAGGGAAATTTAGTTGATTCGCCACCCCTCTTTTCACCTTCCCACCTACAATGCAGATGCAATAGAATTTTAGTCTTCATTATCTTTGTCGTCAGTCTCCTCCATAGAGTTTGAATCTCCAAATGGCGTTCTTACTTTAGCAATTTCTTTCTCTCAATGCATGGCTAAAGCAACATTGTCTCTTCAAGCAACTCCTCTAGGTTGGTTAGATGCCTATGCTAGCTTTGTTAATTGAGCTCTTTGAATCACTTGCGTGGTATCTATGATAGTTAATGCAGCAACATGTACTAATCCATTTCTCAAACTGATTTGCCTCTTCATGTCTTGACAAGGTGCATTACTTTCTCTCTCAAGTTCTGCTATTGTTTCATGTATCATGCATCATCAAAATTATCTCTATGCACAATGCATATATCATGTAGAACAAAGCATGCTACCACCATCTTTGGGACATTTTTTAGATGCATATCACATCAATTTAATAATATGTGAAATCATATTTTTAGGATTCCAAAGGCTCTTTCGACTAACATACGATTGCTTGATTGTCTGTAGTTCCAATAATAACGTTTCAGGGATAGTTCCTATCTTTGCTAGCCTTGAAAGAAGATAGCATCCAAAAGCATACAAGATAAGCATTCTCACCTAGTAGACAATATTGACGAAAAGCTTTGTTTGTGCATCATTTTCCCAAATCCAAACATTGAAAAACATTATAATCGTGCATAGAGCCTACCTAACAAATGTCATAGTCCCAAACAACACAATTGACATAATTGTAAAAGCTCAAAATAAAAACCGACACATAACACACAAAGTTCAAATAGAGCAATATGTAAATGAGATTAACACATCAACTTATGCCTAATCAATGCATTGACTTATGCCTAATCAACCATTGGATCAAGCATTCCAATGTATACATCAGTCAAATACATTCCACTCTATGCATCAATTTATACATCCCAATCTATACATCACTTAATACCTAATCGATGTATAAATCACTCAATACATTCCACTCTGTGCATCAATTTATACATCACTCAATGCCTAATCAATATATACAAAATGTATGCATTCCAATTTGCACATCAGTCTATGCATAGCATCAATTCTAACATCAATCTATATCCAAAAAATAAAAATGTTTTTTATATTCAAAGTGCAAAGTGCATATGGACGCAAAAAGAAACTTAATGTCCTTTGTATTTGCATGATGTAGAGCGCATATGTGTTATGGTAGTATATATGTTTGTGCTGATAGCCTTATCACACAACCAATCTATATATATTTTCATGCACACTTCTCCTAAAAGCACTAAGCCTAGGGATACTTTTGGAAGTTCCAAGGATTTCAAGCAACAATTGCCTTTACTACTAACAAAATTTGTTCCACCAATAATGAAGCACACAATAAACAATCAAAATTGGAAACAAAATAGTTATAACCATTAGTTGTGACTACAACTATCACATCTAACAAGGAACAAGACATGATAACCATGGAGCCTCAAGATAAACATAAAAATCTTGAAAGCACAAGCAATCCTACACTTGTCTAATTTGTTAGGGGTAAAGGTGCTTGTGCCTAACCGGCTGTATATTTATTACACTGACAACATCCGCACATCTATACATTGCAGGTGGTGGGTGCCCATGAATATCACTTCATTCTTTATTCTTTCAGTGATATTTGAGTAAGGAATTGCTAGTCACATGTTGACCCCAACACGAAGAAAGCAAAAGGAAACAAAAAAGATGCAGGGCAAAGGTAGAAAAAAGGTAGCTGAACTGAAGAAAGAAGAGGAGAAAAGGCCAAAAGTGCAAGGGCAACCTTAAAAAGTCCAAGGCAAATGCAAAAGGGGAAAGGTGCATTTTAAAATACAAAGGCGCACCCTAAAATCTTATAAAAGAGTGCCAGGCGGTGGAAAATCCGGAAAGACTAAAACAGAAGACAAAGACAAAGGCCAAGGCAAATAGAAACGGAAGACAAAGGCGCACAGGGAAAAGCTCAAGTCAAAACTTTTGTAAAAGAGTGCAAGCGCATCACGGTTTAATTCAAGGAGCGCGGGCTCTCACCCGTGCAATTTGTAAATATAGATGGGCGGTGGAAAGGAAGCTAGGAAGATAGAAGGACAATGGGAAAAAAGGCCTAGGCTATGACCAGCCATGTAAAAAAGGGGAAAAGGGGATGACCGCCCAAAAGGGGTTTAGGGTTTTGTATATAAAGTTGAAAAGTGAATGAGAAGCTCATTCTTGTGTGTGGCAAAAAGTGGCTCTCCTCTTCTTCTTTTTCTTCTTCTTATTCTTGCTTGCTTGAGCTTGTGCTTGAGAGAGGGAGTGTGAGAGCATGAGGGAGTGAGTGTGTGAGGGTAAGGGACCGAGGAGGAGAAGCTCTCCATCTTCTCCTCTCTTCTTCTCTTCTCTTCTCTCCTCTTCTCTTGCTCACGGTGATGGAGCTTGGAGCGTGGAGCTTGAGGATGGAGCTTGCTTGAAGCTTGCATTTGGATCGTGGAGCTATCGGAGTACACAGGAGAGGAGATAACTCAAACGGCATGGAGCTAAGCTCACTACACCTTTAGATATGGATGACACGTCGGCTATGTGAGAGGTAGCCATTAGTGCTCGGCTTGGAACACTTGAAATAATAAGTGGTCCGAGGGTCTTGGCGGTTGAGCAAATGCTCCCACATTTTGGTTCTGTTGCCGGGACCAACGGATTCAAACCTTGAGCGCTTGTACGCTTCGAATTGAGCATCGAAGTAAGGGATTTTCCCAAACCGGTGCTTGAGATAGGTAGGAAGTGAGGGGGTTGAAGATGGTATTCCATCTCCTTGGCAAGTAGGTTTTTTGCTTTTTTGAGATTTACGTTGTGAGATGGAATAGTGTAGGTATCTATTTACTTTGTGATTTGGATGCATTAGAGTAGGAGAAAACAAAGAAAAATAAAAAAAATAAGCATTAGGATTTCTGTTGTCAAAACAGGGAAAGAGGGTTTGATTTGCTTGCCGATTTGTACTTTGGAGGTTATTTGCTATTCCAGGAGTATAGAATCCTTCATTCATGTATATTCTTGCATTCTGGAAGTTTGTGTGACCCCTTAAGACCAAAATCATAAAAAACGAAGCATAATTCGTCAAATCTGCCAAAACTGCGCCGCGTTCGGCCCGTCCAAGTGACGGCCATTCTGGGCCGAACCCCAGAATTGGCCCTTGGTCCTCTCCCATTCGACCCTCGGCCCGGTCGACTCGGCCCAAAAACTCATTCGGCCCGGCCGCCTGACTCGGCCTATTCACATTCGGCCCTCGGCCCGAACAACTCGGCCCTAACATCAACTCAACCCATTCGAGCGATCCACTCGGTCCATTTAGCCCACTTGACCCTTAGCCCTCGGCCGGCCGAATTTGGAACTCAGCCCAATAACTGCAATTTTTCCAGAATTCCATTTTGGCCAGAAACTGAGTTGCCACCACCAAAATAGACTCCAGAAATCGTATAGAGCCAAAGGCACATCATAGATCTATCACTAGGCTAGAATCCATATCAAATAGTTCAAAAATTAGCTACCAGAGGTCCTCCCAATCATGCATGGTATTTACCGTAATGACCCTTCGGGCCGGGGGGGACTGCCTCCCCCCCCCCCGAACCCCTGTAGAGGGGGCTCTGCCCCCTCTGCACCTCCCTCGGTAGGCTGGAGAGAAAACGCGCGCCACAACAGTTCCTCCGGATTAGGCCCTAGTGTAGTAATGGCTCTACACAAGTATAGATCTTCACTTGCAAAGCAGCAAATAGAAGCCCATACCCAAACAAAGACAAACAAATACCCTAGAACCTCAATGGGCCAATCTAGCCATCAAGGGCAAAAAGGCCACACCACAAGAACACATGTACATTGTGTTCAAACTGCGTCTAGTCGAAGCAGAATGCAACATCATCAAGCTATCAATGCGAGGATGACTAGAGATGACAGTCCTGACGATAGATGTACCTTGAACAATGCTGCACAGGCGACCCAAGACCTCAGTAGAGAATCCACGTCTGACTGTGCAGTTAGGGACTCAAAGGCATGTATCAGAAGGCTTGAAGCTGTAAACCAAGACCCGTAAGATGAAGACATAGTGCCACCTGCTTATCTTAGAGTCAAACTCATTGCAAAAGTCCCAAATCTCCTATATCCTCTTCACCTAAATGGACACGGGAAGCACGGTAGCAATAGCCTCGTGCCGCTGCTCAATCTGCACAAGTGAATGCACAAAGGGCAACAAAAGACACGACCACTTCTGATCTGCGTAAGGACTTGACACCGTAGTCTACCAATGTTAGCCAGTCCACTGAACTAGCCACCACTACTTCCAATCAGGGACCACAACAGTCACAACCTTTGGCCGTGACAATCAAAGTTGCAATGAAGAGAAATGCTGAAAATCATATAAATGTAATATTTCAAAGTATGACTTTGGTGGTCCTTTCTTATATGCAAACTTCTTCCGAGGTTTAATAGTCTTTTTAGGTTTTAATGAAGTAAACCTAGACTGGACTTCAGGCTCCTCCTTGTGGTATGGCTTAGTGGATGAAGCTTGTGTTGGACAAGGTTGGTCTATGATCTCAATGCTTGTTTGCTGTTGATTCCGAGGAGAGTACAATGACACTCATGCTTTTGATTTCATTGACCAATGTACTCGAGACAAAGTCACTCACGGTATGCAATACACTTCTAGTGTATGATGGTCTATGTGTTAATTGTACACATAACCTTACAACAACATACGAAGAGAAATAAAAAAACTCACAGGATTTTAGTGAATGGCCAACAAGCAATTAACCTGATGATTCATGATTAGTGTTTATAAAACACTATTGTCAAGCTTAGTGAAGTGCTTGAATGGAACTCGGTTGGAAGTCGGCTTCCCAATGCTTAATGATATCCATTGAGCATGCCCAAGAGCTTTAGACTCTGGAATAGGCTTCAGAGACTCTGCTTCAGTGATTAGAATCACTGTTAATGAAGATCAGAATGAAAAAATGACAAAATGTCAAACTTGGAGCTTGTTGGCTATGGCTGCCTCAAAAAACACAGTTAGGGTTTGGCAGAGATCTCTCTCTGTGAGAGGAATTTCCAGGAACCCTTTTAGTTGAGGATAGCCCACTAGGGGGGCTATCAAAGCCCCAAGATAGCTATAGGGATCGCGTCACCTGCTGCGTGTACAGCAGCCCGAATTTCGCGCTATTAGAAATTGTGCATGTTTCTGGGAATCACACAATGCTGCCCACGCCGTCGACTAATCCCGAGGTCTATCATGCCAGTCTGATTCGCCCTGAGATAGATAAGAAGTCCCTAGAAGAAATCAGAGGGAGATATGGCCTCCTTTTTCCTTCCCAAGTCCTCCAATGGAGGTAGGTTGTAGGCAGCTATGGAGGAAAGAAGGATAAGATGAAGAAGATAGAAGCTCATGTGCACTTAGTGATAGTTGAGGCTGAGGGAAGCTGAGGAAATCAAAGATGGCTCTAATACCATGTTGAAAACGAGAGTTGCAGCATTGGAATGTGTGCACAAGAGGGAGAAGAGAGCTCAAAGTACAAGAATGAAATCTTGCTTACTAAGTTGCTTAGAGTACAACTTGGGTACACTCTCCCACACTTGATAGTGACCCATAGGCTGTTTATATAGCCTTTGCCAAGCTAGGGTTAGGGGTTTCCCCTACCCCTAGGGCTATTCACACTCATCTGCCCTTATACTCCCTTGCTTACAGTGGGTTCCTATGCCTACCTTCTAACAAGACAAAGACAATATGATATAAGACTTGCATAGCTCATTAAGCTCATCCCAATCATCTCTATTTCAATTTTCTAGCTTTATACCCTTGTCTTTCAATGGCCTAGCCTACTTCTTTTACACCAATACTTTCCACATTTGAATCTTTAAATACTAGAGCTTGTTTCCATCCAACTTCTCCACGTTGAAGATAGCATTGCCATTTGAGGCATTTAAAGCACCTGCAATTATATTTGCAAATCAAATAGAGTACAAGTTGCTATAATGTAAATCAACCTCAAAATTTAGCCAAAGAGGGTACAACAAGGAATAGTTTGAGCTAGTACATTACTATCCACAAGCAGAAAGCATTAGAGTGTTGAATACAAGTGTTTGCTCTCAAAGAAATAGCTTAGAAATAGATTTTTAGCATGGTTTTTCACAAAAATATAGTATATGACCATAAATTTGTAGGCAAATGACCAAAAAAAGCTTCTACTAGCAAGGAGGTCCACTTGATGCAAAATGCAACTAGTAATGTTGCAACCAAGTACTAAGATTTGTCAAAATATCCAAGGTGCCAAATACATAGATGTATACAACAATAGGTATCAAGCATGTATCCACCAATGACAACCCACTGACAATGATAGGTATACCAAGCTCAAAAGTAAATTAGCCCACAATCATGGATCTCTACAATGAATAGTGTTTGCATAAATCAAAGCATGAGAGAGTCTCCCACATTGAGTCAAAAGAACCAAGCTCTATAATGTAATTACAAATGGCTCCCACTGGAAGCAAATCAGGAATACCCACGAGCACAACAAAAGCTAAATACATCAAGTACATAGCACCTAGGTGCCCAAAGACAAGAATCAATATATCTAGGAACATATACCGATAATAGGCCTTCAATCCCCAAGTGAAGAATTACTGTATCAATGAACCACTGCCAAAATGCATTCGATTGAGCTCAAATATGAAGATCTAAGCTCATTATAAGCTCAAATATGAAGCTTTAAGCTCAATATAAGCATATCCAAGCATATATATCAATGCCAAGCATCAACACATACATGTGGAATCCTCAAAGCGCTTTTACGTATGTAATACATAGACCTTCATATTGAATGCTTGTTATCCAATATTTTGCGATAGCAAAGAAACCTTCAAATATTGAGCTGTTCAAGCTCTAAACAATCCAAGAAGCTTGGCCACAAGCATTAGACCAATATTTGGGCATCAAAATACCATCTGGTAAGCATCACATAAGCCTTATAGAACTCAATGTATGTTGTCAATGGGGAATTACAGTAGAGCTATACTAAACTATGAGACAATGCTTGGGTCAAATCTCATCCAAGAGTGCCCAAAAGTAAGCCCTTTAAGTTTGGAAAGATTGCCAATGAGTTATCAAGCAATAAATAGAAACCAATGCATAAAGTAGGAGCTATCTAAGTAGGGATATGGGACTAAAAACAAGCACAAAATGTGATGGTGGATCATGGGCCTTCTTTAGTTTCTCCTCACCTCAATGATCAATGAGCAATGCTCTATGTGCCTTTGGAAGCTAGGACAAATATCGGGAATAACCTTTGATGAAGGGGGAAGTCAAAACATAGTGAGGGGTTGGGGTAGCCATAAAAGCTTGAAGTGAAGCTCTCTTCTCAAGCTAAAGTAAAGACATGAAACTCTCCAAATGCCTCCTTTGATATTAGTTGAAAGGTGGAGAAGGAGTGGAAACACGAGCAAAAGTAAGAGCTATTTAGGTTTATGCAAAGAAGAGAGAGACTAGTGTGTGGGAACTCCAATAGTCACAATGCAACCTACATTCCCTTATTCTATTGCCATAGTAAGAATAAAGAATAAAGTGATTGTAATGAGTGGTCGCCACTTGTAGTGTACAAGTGTGCAAGTGGTAACTACAAATAAATGTAGGCAACTAGGCACATGCAACCTTTAACCCCAAACAAGTGCTTAGGACAAAGCCACAACAAACATCTCTCCTCACTTCTAGGTGATTGGAGATTCCATTTGCCATTCTTACACATGTAATCAGATTGTGCGACAAGTCTCCTAATGCTTTGATCATCCAATAATTCCTCTTCTCATGATTCGTTTAGGAGCCATAATTTCTATAATGTGGAATTGAATATTTATAACTAAAGATTGAGCATCTAAGATTAGGATAATTTTGGTAAAGCTCCCCTAGGATAATTGAGATGAAGAGAAACTTGGAGGATTCTTAGTAGACCTTCGTTGGCGTAGTTGAGGTAGAGTGAAATGTGGGGAAATCTCAAAGACTTTCCATGGGAACTCTTCCAATGTGGGACAATCTAAACCAGCAAAGCATTAAGCTTAAGATGAGATGGAGATGGGTTCCCAACAAATAACATACCCTCATAATTAAGAGAACGAGCTCTCACAAGAAGAAAGTGCTCCAACAAAGAGGAGAAAATACTAAAATGTAGAGGAGAGTGAATCAAGTCCCCCTTTTCATTGTAGCTTTCATCTCTTGTTCTAGAGCATTTTGAGGATTTTTAGGCCACTCCAGTCATCAACAAATCAAAATCACTTGTTGTAGCCAATCTCAATATTTTAATTTATAACTTTTGTATCTTTAGCCAAATTTGAGATTTCTTTTCTCTACTCTCTCTCCTCGTTTCTTCCCAATTACTTGTCCACAAAGAAGGATCCACTTTTCCCACGATTTTAACTAGCATTTCTATAGCTCCTCTCATTCTTACATTCTTAAGGTATGGTTTTTCAATTATCTATCAAAGCACCATTAATATGCAACTCTTACACATTATGCCCAAAGTATTAACAATTTTTAATTATGTCAAATAGTACTTATAGAACTATGCTTGCCCTAAATTCTTTAGTCTACATCATAAAAATTCTATTAGGATTAAGAGTTATCATTCTTGAAAAACCATATTTGAGCATGATTTGAGACTATTAGCGGACACAAAATTAAGGGTAATTCCAAATCTTATACTTGGCTACTTAAGTCTCATATTTTTGGGGGTAAAGGTGTCTTCGCCTAGCCACTCGTGTATTACTACACTGACAGTCATTGCGCCTACACATTGCAGGTGGTGGGCACCCGTCATCATCACTTTATTCTTTATTCTTTTAGTGACAAATGAATAAAGGGAAGGCCGGTCATACATTGTGACTGTTGGAGTTCCCACATTGTGAGTCTCTCTCTCTCTTGCTCTTGCTCTCTTGCCATAGCTCTCCCGTGCAAACTTGGATCCTTCTCACCTTTCAATTGGTATCAAAGCATGGTTGCTTAAGCATTTGAGCTTAGTCTGTGACTCCTTCATCATTCATTCAAATCCGTACACCATTGGTTCTTACTCTTGGCAGCCATATCCAACTCCTTCAAACTCCCTAACCTCTCGAGCACCTACCCAGTCCATTTGGGCACCTTCAGGGCATTCCTTCAAAGGTATTGAAGCATTTTTTTGAGTGTTTATTTCAGTTTGTAGGACACATCAGGAAGGGGCTGCAAAAAAATTCCTTACTTCAACCCTTCCTTGGCACTCATTGGCAGCTTAAAAACACTTCACTTGGCACTTGGGAATACCCCCTTGATGCCCGGCATTGGTGGTTTATAATTGGTATTGATTTGTGGGTAGATTTACCTCAATCCAGGACTATTTTCCATAGTCCATAGGCAAAAGTGTTATATCATCACTTTATGTTTATGCTTGGATAGCATTGACATTTGATGCTCGGTTGGGTCCCAAATGGTCCCCGAATGTTAGGGGAATGTATGCCTATTGATTGGACATAATTTGGAGCTGATTTAATGGCATGAAATACTCAGTTTTACACATAAATCACTACTGTACACTCCAGGGATGAAGCTTATTTAGTCACATTATGCTTTGCCTATTTGTCAATGGTGCTTCCTGGGTGTTTCATATGACTATTAGGATGCAAATGAAGGTTGGAAAATGCTTTGGATGGTTCTGGAATGTATTTTGAGCCTTGTTTGAGCTCCATATTGGTTGGCATTTACTTAACATTGGTCTACACTGGCATGCTTTGTGACAGAGGTTATACCTATGGTCTATATATGACCCGTTGGTACATGCTTGATGCTTATGTTACCTACACATGGTAGTTACATTGTTTGGACTTGAATGCTATAGAAGCTTTGTTTGGGCTTGAATTTGGATATTTTGGGGCTTATTTTGGTATTGTTTTGGCTTGTTAGAGATTGATTAGGATTGTCTTCATGACATTGGATGCTATTATTGGATACTTGACCGCTCATATGCTCTGGATGTCTTACTGAGGTATGATCTTGGATACTCCGTCACACTGGTGCTCTTACATGCTTTGTTTGAGCTTATTTGCTTGACACTTACGGCTTTTGTGCTAGTGGGAGCGTCTTTGTATGCTTATTAGACATTGCACAATGCGGGTTATGCATATTGAGCTTTTGGATCTTTGAGACCGGGATCTCCTCATGGATGATGTATGGTTGATATACCTTGGTCTGTGTAGATGTACTTGGGTTGATTCATCTTTGTATTCACTGAGCAGACACCAACTTGTGTCAGGTCTTGGTAGTGGTATGTACATTTTGCCTTGTTGATTGGGGGGTGTACAGACTTTGTCTGACATTCTTGGGTGTTGTTTGATTGTTACATGCTTGTTTATGCCCACTTGATGTTGGTTTTGCATTGACAATCAATGATTGACTTTGAATATTGGGTTTTGCCTACTATCAGCTCTCATTGCACATTGCTGTCATAAATTATAGCAAGCATATATCTCCGGATTGTCATGTATTTTTCATGTTGAATCATCTTGGTTTGATGTACTTGTGATGGTACTTGGTGGGCATCATCATTAAATACTTGTTTCTTGCCATTTTGCCTTGGTTTTAGTGGTTTTTTGGTCATTTTCTGTAGTTTGCAGCAAGCACTTTTGAATTGTCTGCACTGTTTTAGCTTGCAGTATGGCATCTTCTTCCACTTATAGTGCTATATTCAACATCGCTAAGCTTTGATGGTATGAATTATGCCCATTGGAAGAGCCAAGTTTGGTAGGTATCGGTGTAGAAATTGCAGATAAAGTCACTAAGGTTGAGTGGGGAGCAACCTGAAACTATGACTAATGATGAATGGATGGAGCTTGATGAGTTATGCAAGTCCACCCTCATCTTGTTTCTCACTGAAGAGGTGCATTACAATGTGGTTGAGGAAGTACAGAGTTCTTGGCATCTTTGGGATAAGATCAAGAATCTCTATGACAAGCAAAGTCCTAAAAGTCAAATGTATTGGCTGAAACAACTTATGGATCTCCGTATGAAAGAGAATGGGACCATGTCAGCTCATCTGAAACAATTTCATGCTATTCTTAAGAACTTGGTTTTGTAGGGTATTGATTTCAAAGAGGATGTCACTCCGTTGTTCTTGCTTGGAACTCTTAATGAGTCTTGGGATGTATTCCGCACTACCTTATGTTCTTCTACCACTACTTTGAAGCTATCCGATGTTGAGAGCTCTCTTCTACAAGGAAGAGATAAACCGTAAGAATCTGGATGCTTCTCATGTGTCTCATGCTTTGACAGTTAGAGGCCAACATGATGGAAATGAAAAGAATGACTGTGGTAATGGCCGTGGACGGGATTCATAGAAATCGCAACCCAAGTCGTGTGGCAAGTCGCATAGTAAGTCTCATGGGAGAAATGCAAATCTGACTTGTCATCATTGTGGGAAGAAAGGCCACAGTGTCATGAATTGCGCAATGAAAGGCACAAAGAGAAGGGGAAAGAGAAAGTGCAAGAAAAATCTTTTGATCGCAGCATAGTACTTGCTAAGTCAAGTGTTAAAATTGAAGAGACCAATGTTATGTAGCGCTTGAGGATAGTGATGGGGATTATATCCTTGCAGCGGCTTTATCTAGTGCTTTGCAAATGATAGAGATGCACTCTATGTATGCACACGGTTGGCTCTTGGACTTAGGTGCATTCTTTCATGTGACACCTTGCCGAGAGTGATTCCATTCATACCATTCTATTTCGAGTTTTGTGCGCTTGGGTGATGACAAGTCTCTTGAGATTGTCGGCATTGGTGATGTTAGGATGTAGTTTCCTTATGGCAGCAGTTTTGTTATGCACGATGTACGTCATATACCTATATTGATATGCAATCTCATGTCCATTGGATAGCTTGATGATGCAAGATATCATGTATCTTTTGGAGACTCTGCATGGAAGACTACTCGTGGCAGGCTTGTGCTTGCGAGAGGTGCCAAGGCTGGCAGCCTCTACCCCTTAGTTGTCTTTGGATCTATAGTTGATCATGTTTTGTCTGTGGAGTTTTTACCTCATGCATCTCTTTGGTATGCTTATTTGGGGCATATGTCTGTTAAAGGAATGAAAATGCTTTTTGGTTTACAGTACTTACCACCCCTTGACTATTCTCATTTTGATTCCTGTGATCATTGTCTTTATGGCAAGCAGACTAGGTCTATGCATAAGAAGTCTGGTATGTCACGCATGAGTGAGTCCTTGGCCTTGGTTCACATTCTGATGTTTGTGGGCCCATGCCCTATTAGTCTATGGGTGGTGCAAAGTATTTTGTTACTTTCATAGATGATTTTTCATGTAAAGTATGGGCTTATCCCATAAAGCAGAAGTCCGTGTATTGGCAGTTTGTCAGAGATGGCTTGCTTTGGCGCAAAAAACCAGTCTGGGCATAGGCTGAAATGCCTAAGGATAGTTAATGGGGGTGAGAATGTCTCATGTGCTTTTGAGGAGTTATGTGATGAGAGGGGTATCAAGCATCAATTGACCGCCCCCTACACCCCTCTTCTATATATAAAAATGTAGAAGACAACATGTAGTATCCAGCCATGCCTTCAAAATCAAATTTTGATGAAGATAAGGCAATTAACTTTCCAATAGGAAATTATTACAGCAAGTTGTTTACTATTCTGTTCATGAACTGTCCTCTTGTAAAAGCCATGGAAATTGCTCTAAGTATGACGCTTGTTGCCAAGAAGATTCTTCGATAGGCAAACCTTTCCATTTGATAAGGTATTCCACAAGAATTCGGTACCTTAGAGCCTTCTTCCTTGCATGAATAATTTTTTCAGGCTCATAAATGATCAAACCATCATCATCCAAGGGAGTTTTTCAAGAACTTGAAGTTGGAAACCAACATACTTTTTAAGCTGAGACACATGAAAAACATTATGAATTCTTGTGCTTGAAGGTAAATCAAGCTAATAAGCAAGATCCCCAACTCGTTTGATAATGTGGTAAGGACCATAAAATCTATGAGCAAGTTTATTGTGCCCTCCTTTGAGAGAAGCATATCGTGACTTGGGAACTTTCAAGAATACCCAATCATCTTCCTCAGACTCCACATGTCTTTTTTTCTCATCCGCATAGGCTTTCATGGTCTCTTGAGCTTTCCAAATGTTGTCCTTGCATTGCTTCATAAGTGCCTCCATCTTTTCTAACTCGTCACGAGCTTGTGGATTCACATCTTCATGGAATAAGGCGGAGGGTACTTGCACTTTGTAACCATATAGAGCTTCAAAAGGAGACATTCCAATACTCATATGATAAGTATTGTTATAGCAAAATTCCGCAAGGTGAAGCCAATGGTCCCAAGCATTTTGTGTGTTGTGGCAAAAGTGCCGCAAGTATACCTCTAACCATTTGTGAACTCTTTCTGTTTGCCCATTGGTTTGCAGATGGTATACTGTATTAGGAGTTAATAGAGTCCCCATTGAAGAGAATAAAATCCTCCAAAAGCTGCCCATAAACTTAGTGTCTCGATCGGATATAATTTTCATTGGCATTCCATGAAGCTTGAAGATAGATTCCATAAATTGTTCAGCTACTTGCTTTGCTGTAAATTGAGCTTTGGCAGGGATGAAATGGGCTGATTTAGTCAACCGGTCTACCACCGCATAAATGCTATTCCACCCATGCTTTGTTGTAGGTAATACCACAATAAAATCCATGGTAATACCAGTCCACTTACCATGAGGAATAGGAAGTGGCTGAAGTAAGTCGTCGGGTAGAAGAGAAGAGTCCTTGTTTTGTTGGTATGGAAGACATTGCATAACAAAATCCTTGACATCCCTCCAAATACCCTTCCAATAGAAGCTCTTATGGATATTATCAAAGGTTTTGAACAACCCATGGTGTCCCGCTAAAGGCAAAGAGTGCATCTCATGCAAAATACGGTCTTTGAAAGAAGATTGTGGTGTCAAGTAGACTCTACCATGATACCATAGAAGACCGTTATGCCATTTGAAATTGGAATACTCTTCTCCTTTGCCTTGCTAAAATTCCTTCATCATCTTTGATGCTCGCTCATCACGAAAATACTCTTCTTGAATATCATTGATCCAATCCTTATGCACAATTGAAATTGTAGAGATGTAGCATGCCCACATTCTTGACAAAGCATCCACTATAATGTTGTCTTTTCCAACCATATAGGATATTTCAAAATCATAGCTTTGAAGAGTAGCTAGCTACCTCCGTTGTTTAGGAGACAAATTTTGTTGGGAAAAGAAATATTTCAGTACGATGGCCACTTTTAACCTTGAAATGACTACCATATATATAATGATGCCACTTTTTAATAGCATGCAAAATTGCCAACATATCTTGTTCATAGACATGTAGTTGATGCTCCTTATCATCAAGCTTGCGACTCTCATATGCTAGAACTCCATGGTCTTGATAGAGAATAACCCCAACTCCTCTTCCACTAGCATCCACGCATATAGTGAATTCCTTAGAGAAATCCAGGCAAACAAGAATAAGTGCTGAAATTAAGAGAGATTTCAGCTCGTTAAAACTCTTGTCAGTTATGGACTCCCAAAAGAAAGACTCTTTCTTCAGTCTATTGGTTAGAGGAGCTGCCACATGAGTATAATTTTTTATGAATCTTCCATAAAATGATGATAATCCAAGGAATCCCTACAAAGAGGTAGAAGAAGTCAGTGTAGGCCATTCTTTGACACACATCACTTTGTTAGGATCCACTCTTATCCCTTTTTCTCCCACAATGTGACCTAGATATTCCACTTCTTCTTCCATGAAAGAACACTTTGACATTTTGGCAAAGAGTGTGTATCTTCTTAATATGTCAAAGACCTCTCGTACAAGCATCAAATGCTCCTCCTTGGACTTGCTATAAATGAGAATGTCATAAAAAAATACTAGGACTATTTTGTATAAGAGAGGCTACAATATTTTGTTTATGAGAGCTTGAAAAGTGGCGGGGATATTTGAGAGCCCAAATGGCATGACCAAGAAGTGGTATAGCCCTCTTTTGGTCCTAAAGGCTATTTTATACTCATCTCCTTCCTTCATTCGAATTTGGTGATAGCCCGAACGAAGATAAATCTTGGTGAAGACCTTTGCATCCTAAAGTTCATCCAAGAGATCGTCACTACGTGGAATTGAGTATCGATTCTTCACTGTGGATTTTTTCAACTCTCTATAATCAATACACATGCGGAAAGATCCATCCTTCTTCTTTACCAAGAGCACGGGAGAGGCAAACGGAGATTGACTTGACTGAATTAGACCCATTTGCAGCAACTCTTCGACTTATCGCTCCACCTCTTCCCTTTTAAACTTTGATAAGCGATAGGGAGGTTTGTTGATGGGCTTGGTATTAGGCAACAAATTGATAGGATGGTCAATCTCTCGCTTTGGAGGCAAAGATGATGGTGGCTGAAATAAATCTTTGTACTCCTCCAATAACTCTTCCAACGTTGGATCCTTTTTCTTTGAAGAAGAGAATGGCTGATTTGGTGGCTGTTCTTCATCTATTTTTGCAAGCAAAAGAGTGAATATACATGATCATGCATTGATTTCTTTTCTTAATTTCTTCATGGATATGAGTTCCAACTGTTTTTGACCAATGTCCTTCAATTCTATATGCTGTCCATTCCATTTGAACTCCATTTGCATGCTCTCTAGGTCCAATGAAAAATTTCCAATGGACTTTAACCAATCACAACCAATAACAATATCAATAGGACCCGTTTTCAAAGTAATCAAGTCCACTTGTATGGTACATGAAGGAGATAGAGTAATAGGAGTTTGTGGGCACACTTCATTGCTTGACTCATAAGCTCCATTCGCAACTTGGATCTTCAATGGCACTTGCATTTGTTGAGGTAACAATTTCAGCCCATGTAAAGATTTGGTATTTATGAAGCTATGGGTGCTATTCGTGTCTATCAAGAGATGAAACACTTTGCCATTGATCAACCCTTCAAGTTGAAGAGTATTTTCTCCCTTACAACCGGTCCATGGATAATGAGAAATGACACAAAAAGAACCACCCAGATCGAAAGGAAAGCTGTCCACAATGTCATAAAACTCATAATTGGTTCCATCATCCTCATCATGCATGTCTTCAACCATAGGGTTTACATCCACTTGAAACACATTTGCCTCTTGATTATCTTGTCCTTCATCTTCATCTGGTTCATCAATGATGACAAAATTGAGCTTGCTATTTTTAGATTTACATTTCAGCCTATGGTCTTGTGTCCACTTCTCTCCACACTTAAAGCATAAACCTTTGGCCCACATGTCCCGAATTTGATCATTAGAAAGGACCTTGCTGTAAGTGATGTTTGGAGATCCTTTTTGTGTATTTTCAGCCCTTGTAAAATTTTGTTTTGCTTTAGCCATATTTATGAAATTTTGCCCTTGTTTTTGTGCATAATTTCCACCTTGTTTTGAGGTATAAACAAAAGGAAAGATTGGTATTTTGCTATTACAACTATTAGGACTGTTATACCCCCTGTTTTCTTGCCTAAAAGTATCCTTTGGTTGGCTGAAATAAGCTCCAAACTTCAAGGACTGATTTGAGGAAAAATACCCTGCATCTTTAGGCTAAAAACCCATTGAATCCTTCCTATATTTCTATCCATACCTTTCAGCATATTGAATAGCATCATGAATGCTCTTGGGCTGCATTGCACCTACTTCCAAAGAAAGGGCCGGATCTTAACCAAAGATATACTTGTTTAATTTTGCCATATCATCAATTCCATCAATGTACATAGAGAGATTGATGAACATATTGGGGTAGTCACGCATGGATATGCCTCTTTGTTGAAGATCAAACCATCTTTGTTGCAACTTTTCCTTTTCCATTGGAAAAGCAAACACCTCAAACATTGCCTTTTAAAAATCTTCCCATGAAGCAAAAATATGACTAACTCTTTGCATGTATCTCCACCATGTATGAGCGTACCCTTCAAGATGGAGTGCCGCAAAGTAGATCTTAGCTTCATCATGGCGAGGGAAAATAGTGAAATACATCTCTAGTTTGTTCACCCATTCTTCTAGCTCTGTTGGAGATGCATTATTCACCTTGAAGTTGGAAATGGTGATTTTTGTATTCCCTCTCATTATATGTGGGTTGAGAATTGTTAGAATGTTGTCCAAAACATGGTTGTCTCCAAGGTTCCCTATGCATTGAATCCCTTCCAAAGGAATTTGGTCTAGAAGCATTAATGATGCTGTCCACTATTGGGCTGACCATAGATTGTGTTCTCTTTGTTAGTTATGTCTTGAAATGACCTTCTTTCTTCAAGTCTTCCATGGAACTCTTCATTATCCATTTCTCTTAAGTCTTCATCCCCTACATAACTTGCCTCATGTCTTGGTTTAAAATGTGGACGGACATAATACTTTGATGGTTGACCATAGGTATTCTTCAATGTAGAAGGCTCTCCTCTCTCAAAAGTGGACATGATTGGTTGATCAATCCCTTTCCCTTTTACATTAGATGGCTAGGGTGAAGTATTCTCACCATGATTAGTGGGTCTATTTGGAGAAGATGGTGCATTTTGAGCCTTGATGGTGGCTGATAATACCTCATCAAATCCATTTTTCATTTGTTCAAATTTGTCATGCATTCCAATGCTCATCATATATAACTCATTTGAAAGTGTAGGATCCCCAAAAGGTTCATGGAATGCTTGGTTCTCTTCATTTCCAAGTTGCACACCATGGGCATTACTAACACTTACACAATCATCATGTTGGTCTTGATTTTGGGCTTCATTAGTGTTATTTTGTTCATTGGCATACTCTCTAATGTCTTCTTGAATTGTCTCCATCACTTGGTCTTTCCTTTTGCCTTTGGCCATTGGAAATGGTTATAGTAATAATGGACTGTCAATCACAAATTCCCTTGTATCTCTCAAAGTATTACTTCAATCCCGATGGTTAATAGCTCCAAAGAAAGCTTATGATGTAGGGATATACCAGATTTGAAGAGATTTCAACTTGGGATGAAGGTCTTAGGTGAAATATTGACAAACAGTGAATCCTTGTTATGTTGTCCAACCAACTATACCCACTGTCACTAAAACTGAAATATCTTAAGCTACAGGTGTTAGATCGCTGAACTACCTGATTCAAATCGAAGCTTATTATGCCCTCTCCAACAAGCTATCAAGCTCCAATTATGGATCTATATAGAAATTTCTGTAATAAGATCTTTATTGCTAACCTGGAATTTCCTGCAACCTGTCAACAACCTGTAAGTGCCCAGTTTGGAGACTTGTAGGAGTTCCCTGTGTAAGAATAAACCTTGCAAACCCTTGTAGATACTTGGAGAGGGTAGTGGGTCACTTGTAGGATTCAAGAATGACATGTAAATAGTGGGTACCTGCTGTATAAACCTGTGTAAAACTGTGACCTTGTAGGTATCAAAAGAATATGAAATGCACGGTTCTTGTTGTGCCAATAGAACTTCTAACACTGTAATTCCCTGATGTAACTGAAATGTCTCTGCCAATCACTGTCAAATGGATGTATCTACACCTAAACTTGAAAAGTACGTGGGCTCTGAGACTATGGGAGGTGTGCAAAGTTCCTCCCATGTCAGGTTGTGCACCCCATCACGGTCATAATTGGGAAGGGAGGGTTACCTCTCTTTTGTCTTTCCAACTCGCGTGGCATCCACTTTTCTCACGTGTATTGACATTGTACATTCTAAGCTAAGAAAACAGTGATGCTATGCATAAACGGAAAAACCTTTTGATTCTTTGATGAAATGCAAGTGGGAAATGGGAAAATTTGCTAAAATTGGAAGGGCTATGGATAGGGAATTACCCTTTGCAGTGACTCACTACTTTACAATATCCCACTTACCATTTTCATTGGCATTTTTCAGTCCTAAGCATCAATGTTAGCACCACCAAGTCAAGTACAAGTTAGGCACAAAATATGAGTAATGAATCACTCTATGCGATCATTTGGGCATCAATTTATGAATGGATAGAGCTAGAAATCAGTAAACAACTTCATTCAGCCCTGGGTAAGGTACTATATGATCATGACATCAATGATTTACTCTTAATTTCTTCCCTTTTAGTAATTGGAAGGCTTGAACAAGTGGATTAATAGGGAAATTAAGAGTAGAGAACAAGAATTACCTCTTGATTGTTGTTGATGAATGGTAGATGAACC
This sequence comes from Lygodium microphyllum, assembly GCF_053477565.2. Taxonomy (NCBI): domain Eukaryota; kingdom Viridiplantae; phylum Streptophyta; class Polypodiopsida; order Schizaeales; family Lygodiaceae; genus Lygodium; species Lygodium microphyllum. The sequence goes on from NC_141162.1 coordinate 78,987,555, forward strand.
ACAATTGGTCAATGCTCCATAAAATCCATCATCAATTTGATCCAAATTAAAAGATATAGGCTTAGCTTCAATCAAAATTATGTCCCATAATGGTTGCTTCCAAGTAGCTTAAGCATTACTTCCAATAGAGAGCTCCAGTGATTCAAGAGAATCCAATGCTTGAAGAAATATCCATAATGCTTGTAGGAGAAGATGCTTTGAGTCTTGAAGAATCCAAATTCTTGATAGAATCAAGAATTAATGAAAATACCATACACTCAAGCATTTAAGAGAGTGAAAAATGCTCTCAATCTTGATGGAATGCCCCAATGTAGACCGATTCTTGATAGAGTGACTTCAATCAAACCTTCTTGGAGTTGTAGAGTACAAAAGCCCCAAGGTTTGAGCCTTGTAAGAACAAAAATTTTGAAGAATTGAGTGGCTGCCCCTATTTGCCCCAATTCAAGAGAGAAAGAAAGCTTCAAATCTCTTCAAAATGCTTCAATGTCGGTTCTATTTCAAACATAGAAGCTTGCCTTCATCTCCAGGAAGCCATAGATCATGAGAGCTCTCTCCATACTTCAAGAAATTGCAAGAATCTTTATGTTGTCCAAAACAATGAGCTCTAGGGTTTCAAGAGAGAAGAGGAGTCCATGAATGCTTTGAAATCTTTCCAAACTGATGAAGGAGGATCATTTCCAAGCATTGTAGAGACCATAGCTTGCTTACTATGAGCTTCTATGGCTCATTTTTGAAAACGTGAGGTAGGAGTGTGTTGCTAAAAAAATGGCGCAAATAGGCTGAAAAACACACTCGTTTACCACTTGATCAAAATGAGATGAAGCAAGGCATATGGGTGCTCTATAGCTTGCTTATGATCCATAGAAAAATGCTACATAAGCCGTTTGTGCATTGGAGGTCATGAGAAGAAGATCTAAGAAGAAATCTCCATGGCAATTTTGTAGGAAAGCTTGAGAGAAAGAGGAAAGAGAAGAAGAAACCCTTGGTTAACAAAAAGTAACCTTGTTTACTCCCCCCTAATCCTTGTTTAACCACAGTTAAGGCCAAGACCCCAAAATGGCCATCTATTGACCATGAGCTGCTAAAATGGCCTTGAACCGCCATTTTCCTTCCAACCTTCTTCAAGATCTACAAAAAATAGTCCCGACTTGCTGTAAAAATCCATAGCTAGTTACGGTTTCAATTGTGTTAACTCATGTGACCAAGTTTTGGCCTTCCAGTTACTCTGTACCAAGTTTGTGACTAGATTCACCATGAAAATGACCCTTCCCATGGATCAAAGTCCATGCTCTGATAACAATGTAAAAGAGATAATTCTCACAGCAAACAAAATAACTGGAAAATACAAGAATACACCAAATATGCCAAAGAAACCATAGCCAAGGTGGCTAGGCATGAAAATGTATTGCCATGAATGGCTGAGAATCAAAGATGAATGCTGCAACAAGATACTCACCTCTTGCTATGGTGGACATAGGTACACACCCCTATGATAGGTGGGAGGAAGGATCCCTCAATCTTGTATTCTTCAAAATGGCAAAAAGATCCACACATGTTATATTTCTACCCTTTTATACCAAACCCTCACATATCCTAGACTAAGGTACTTTATGCTTTATTACACTACACCTGGCAAGAAGCATTGGGATGCTGTGAAGGGTATCATGAGGTACTTGAAGGGCACTGCAGATATGTGCATATGCTATGGCATCCAAGATACAGGAGTCATGGGGTACACTGACTCTGATTATGCAAGACATGCAGATAGTAGGAAGTCCACTTCTTGCTATGTCCACACCTATGCTGGAGGTGCTGTCTCTTGGATGTCCAGGGTGCAGAAGTGTATGGCTCTTTCCACCACTAAGACCAAGTATGCCACAGCCACTAAGGCTTGCAAGGAGGCCATATGGTTAGGTTGTTTGGTTCATGACCTTGGTATTGATGCTATCCCTACAATGCATTCAGATTCTATGAGTGCTATTCAGTTAGAATCTGGTCTTCCATGCGAAGACGAAACACATTGAGGTGAGGTATCACTTCATACATGGGGTCATTGAGGACAAGTTTGTTGACCTTGTCAAGATCTTGATTGACCAGAATCCTACAGATCTGCTCACCAAAAGCCTCTCTATGGAGTGCTTTGTCTCCTTAGGAGATTGATGGGTGTGGGATGAGATGACGTCTTTCCCCATCTTATTGTACATGTGCACATGTTGTACTGTCTTTTTTTTTTCACTCCTCATTGGGGTAGATTCGCCTTTAAAGTGGGAGGTTGTTGGGGGTAAAGGCGTCTCCACCTAGCCACCCGTATATTACTACACTAACAGGCACCCGTCACGGTCACTTTATTCTTTATTCTTTTACTGATAGATGAATAAAGGGAAGGCCAGTCATACATTGTGACTGTTGGAGATTCCACATTGTGAGTCTCTCTCTCTCTTGCTCTTGCTCTCCCCCCATAGCTCTCCCATGCAAGCTTTGATCCTTCTCACCTTTCACATATCAAATAAAGTGCTGAGAATAAGATATTTAAAATTTGAGTGATTTTGAGTAAGGATTAGGCTTAACGTTAAATCTCAAAATTCAAATGCTGTTGATCCCTGATCTTTTAGCATGGTACTAGAGCTTAAGAACCAAAAGGATGCTTGAGAAATTTCAAAAAATTGAGGTTGCAAGTAAGCACAAGTACGATAGCTTCCTTCCATGGTTTCTTATATGTGCAAGGCTACATGCATAGATTTGATCACTATCTAAGATGGAGACAAAATTTGATGAACATAAAGAGAGTGCTACTTTTTACATACAAGCCCATAAGGGTTTTGTTGTTATTTTGGCTATTTGAGGCCATTTCAATTCTTGATTTTCATTTGCAAGGGTTTTAGAGGGCATTCTTTTAGGTTTTGTAGAATTGCAAGTTTTGACCAATTTTGCAAACTATATAGGTTTTGCACATAATAGATTGTGGACTATGGGATTATAGTTTGCGTTGTATATTGTACAAATTGAGGATCTCAACAATGTTTGTAATTTCTATGCATGTGAAAGTTTAGGTTAAAAAGGGTAATTATATAGCTACATACAAATGGGTGAGAATAGCTACAATATCAACATAAACAAGCTGGATAAAAGCAACTATCAACCCTTGAACTTTAGGATGAGGGGTGCTTTCTCCCATGTAAAGGCTTATGGGGACATGTAAGTGGAAATGAGAAAGAGTTGATCCTCCCCAAAGATGCAACAGATGAACAATAAAAAGCATGGATTTTGTGGAATAAGAAAGAAAAAGGTTGTTTATCATGTCCACAAATATGTCTAATAAGATGATTGGTCATATATATGATATAAGTACTATGAAGGATGTGTGGAACACGATAGAGAAATCATATAACATTAATATAATGCATGGAAAATTCAGCTGACGTATGGGTTGGATAGCATACAAAAAAACAATGTATCAGTAAATGACTATATGCCACACCCACACACACACACACACACACACACACACACACACACACACACACACACACACACACACACACACACACACACACACACACACACACACACACACACACACACACACACACACACACACACACACACACACACACACACACACACACACACACACACACACACACACACACACACACACACACACACACACACACACACACACACACACACACACACACACACACACACACACACACACACACACACACACATAGAGGTGGTAGTTGTGGTGGTGGTAGTGGAGGTGGAGGAGGAGGAGGTGGTGGTGGTGGTTATTACATCAAAGGGTAGAACAAGTGGACTATGTGGAACAAAAATATGGGGCTTGCCAACAGTCTCACACATGAAAAATACTAGGCACCTAATATATGATATTTTCTAATAATTTTACCTTTCGAGATAAGGTTAATAAGTGTGTCCTTTATGAAACTCATCAACTTAAGTCATGTAGCTAGTTGATGTATCTTTAGTATTGCCATTGATCTTTCAAGATTGTCTTTACTTAACTTAAGAGCCATAAAGAGATTATCTACAAAGTATTGACCTAAAAGTTGCTTCCCTCTATAATTGATGGCTTCCAATGCTCCATCATGGGCCATGCTATCTAGTAGGAAAAATCAGGGGATGTGTAGCCAATGCAAATAAGAGAGGACCAAAGGGGCACCCCTTAGTGACCGCCTTACATATCTTGAATACCTTCAGCAAAGTCCCATTGAAAGAGATATTTAGTTTTTTTCCTCCCACCAGAATAAATGGCATGTTTGATACTTTCCTATCAAAGCACATCTTTTGCACCACTTATCTAATCCAATCCCATTGCACCGTGTCAAATGGCCTCTACATCAAATTGTAATACAATAAATTTTTGCCTTATGCACTTAGGCCATTTGGCTATCATTAGGACATTCAAGGCATTGTCTAGCAACATTCTCCCATTGACAAAGGCATATTGATTGGGATTCATGTGCTTTTGCCAAAAAGGGATAAATGGTTAACTATTTCTTGGAAAAAATTTTATACAACATTCATATCAGCAAGATTGGCCACCAATGGCCCATTGATTGCATGCATTGATTTTGTTTAGGCATGAACATAGTTGTGCTCTCTGTCCATGAGGCTAGAAGCTCTTCCTTTTCCCAGTAAGCATTGACTATGAAAATTATGTAGTGCCTTATTTTGGGCCAAAAACACATAATTGCCTCCATTGTTATCCCATTGTATCCAAGAGATTTATTCCTCCCAAGACTCTTCAGTGCTGTCTCTAATTCCTCTTTATGGAAGTCTTAGGTTAGGGCTTCTTCTTGCTCTAGGATATGACCCTTGCTACCTGTCTCACAATTTCATCTATTTCCTATTGAGAATTTGAAGCATTTTTGTTAGTAGCACTTGCTAAATTGCTCTCTATAAAGCTCTCCTATTTCATGCTAGTTTATGGTCCATGAACCATCAGCTTTTTTAGTACTTCTAAACTTTCCTTTATCCCTTTCCTTTACAGATTTCTAAAAAATTCATGTTGCAATCATTGCAAATCTCCCGCATGTCTCCTCCTAAAAATTAGACTTAGTTTTTCTGCCTCTCTAATCATGGAAGCATGCCTCATTGTCTATGCTTATTGAAGCACACATGTGTTTGTCTCACTAATTTTCTTTCCTTTAGCCCTTTCCACCAACATTTTCCTTACCACAACCTTGGTCCACTTTAACTTATTTCTTTTCTTGGCATAAAGGTGGACACCTTACAATTCGATACATTGCTACATAGTTGTTTTGAATTTTAGCCAAGGATAATTGTCACCCCTTACTTCCTCTTGCATCAAATTAGTAGCCCCTTCTATCATATACTAAGGTGTATTTCACTGAAGTGAGGATCACTAATTACCAACCACTTGTGTGCTACTTCCATTCTTTGATAGTTAGATGACTTTATGCTTAAGGTAATAGGTACGTGATCTAATAGAAGATAAGAAAAGTCCATCATTATCTCAACCACTTAAGGCCACCATTATCCACCTTGTATACAATACCATCTGTCCAGTCAAGCCTAGTAGTTTAGCTAACTTAGCGAGTTATAAGTTAATTATACTTCTCTAAATTGCAATGCTCCTTAATATCAACAAGACCATGCTTGTCCATAGTTTCCTCCCAAGCTTCAAGTTCTTCTCCATTGATTTGGTTGCTCTAGTTAAAGTGTCTTCATCACTCATGACTATGTTGAAATCCCCAACTACTAGTGCTATTTGTAGTTCTCTCTTCCCAAAGAAATTTTCTTAGAGTTGACTCATTATAGCTGTATATATTTACAACCTCCAATGGATCTCCTTCCATTCAATTTGGATTATTAAGATTCTTCCATTAGCTCCATTGAACTTTAATCTAGGTCTCCGTTCTTCCTTAACAATTGTTTTATGGCTAGAAGTACTTTTATTCTTAGAGCTCTCCAGAGAACACCAAGAAAATGGGGAAATAACTACAAGGAAATCTATCTTATAGCATCAACAATCATCTCTTTTATCTTGTCACAGAAGCAAACAAAGGACACAATAAGAACAATAAGAGCTTCTTCACATAACATCATAGACATAACCTCCCACAAATTTACCTTTACTTTAGCACAAGTTATTCTTCATAGCAATGAACCATCAATGAAATAAGCACAAAGGAATACTCAATATGGAATGGAAATGATCACATGATCTTCATTTATCTCTTTAGCAATTGAATCTATAGTCTTCTTCTCTCAATCTCTCTTAATCTTACTCATAGATACATTTGTTTTAGTCTTTGAAATGGCTATCTTTCACTCAATATCTCACTCTCTCATACTCTCAATCACTAATACATGATACTAAACTATAATGAATGCCCAAAACCCTCTTGGTCATGGAGACACCATCCAAAGGGTATGGTTGATCTCAAGAGTCCATCAAAGCCATTATTGTATCTTTTCATAGCTCATCACTAACACTATCACACCAAGTCTTCACTTCAATCTTCGATTGCTATGTCTTTCTTCAAGTGAGTTACTTTGAGCTTGTATTCTTGTCTTTCCAAAGTAAGAAAAATTTCCCAAGCTACAAACCCATACAACATAATATATACAAAAGTATACAGAACAGTCACAAAGACATATAAAAGCTCTATAGAAACACCATAGAAGGTCAACAGAACACATCAAAACCATTCAAACCTATCAAAACCCTTTCAAAGCTTATTCAATCATAATCACACTCAATCTTTTATGACCTCGACCTCCCAATAGAACAAAAAACATAGCCAAACAAACAAAAATTCAAAACCAATCAAACTGTCAATATAACTATTAGCACATCAGAACTCAATAGAAAACCATAATAAACTAATCAAACGTATTTCTCCCAAAACTCTCTAAAAAACTTCTAAAACCATTCAAAATCAATCATTCTTGTACTAAAACAACCATCTAGCTCCAAAAACCCAACAAAAAATAGCTAAAAGTACAATTTCTTTAATCTTCAACATATCCCCACACTTAAACTAGGGAATATCCTCATGACCTTGGAAAAACAAAGCACAACAATCAAAGAGCTAATCATCGAGTCCTCAATTCAGCTTCAATTAGTTTCTCAGACACAACCCTCACCCCATCTAATCATCATAAATCAACTTCTCAGACACAATCCTCTTGACCCCATCTAATAGTCATAAGTAACATGAATCTAAAACCATAGATGGAAGGAAAACCAAAAATTTGATAAACCATCCCATTAATCAATCAAATAAATTAGAAAAACTTATAAAATATATAAGAGTTTGCTCATGTCTGCATATCCATCTTCCAATTATCAAATATAGCTTTAGCTTAAACCACCATGAATTTGAAATAGCTGCAATAGCATTGTTTGTAGCAATACATCCTCTTCGATCACATAACAAAGATAATACACATACTGATGCATACAAAACATCCACATAAACACTAAAACTCACATATACACAAGACAATACTGTAGTCTCAATGCCAAAACCCCCCAAAAATGGAGAGCAAAAAGATAGTATCATTGAAATTCAAGATACAACAAAGCTAGTCCATTGACTTGCAAGGATGTAAATGTTTCTTCTTAAACCTCATTCTAAGCTTCAATTTCTCCATGGCTCTAGTCTCATCCATAAAATAAATGGGAGAATTTTGAAGAAATTATAGGCAATGCATCCTCTCCATCAAGATGATGAAGTGAGTGGGAAATGCCAATGAAAAAATAGTATAATATATCCATTTGAGTTGCAGTCACATCCTCATTAAGACTAATAACCAAAGATCGAACGTCTGATTCCTGGAATCGGACACTGCAGAATTAGACCAAATTTTGACACATCAAAATTGACAAATGTAGCACATCGGAGAGTACAACACACAACATGAGAATTCACCAAAAGTCTTATAGGAAAATGAAATCACAGTCGAATGGTGAGGAACAATGTTGACACTCATATTGGCGTATTTGACATGCTTAGAGCCATAGACTAACCAAAAATCCGAATTCGACCTTGAAAGGAGTTGAACAACACAACATAGACCCTCATCACCAACAAGAATGGCCAAGAATCGATCCTAGAGCCCCATTAGGCCGAGTAGGTAGACGAGAGTGCGAGAGATGAAATTGTCACTTTGTATTCACACCCATTCTAGCAATTAAATTGCACTTAAGAAAAGCTGAAAGCCTGATTTCGCACGGTGCACGGAAGAGAGCACTCAAACACAATGAGTGAGTGCAAGTTTGTAAATAATAAGGAACTCACTCAGACTTAACAAATTAGAATGAATCCACTAGTAGGAGAAGACCCTAAAACGTAGCCGAGTGATTGAGAACCCCAAGTATAGGACCAAGCAAGGATGTGACACAGGAGTCAGATGCAGCAAGGACCGACACCATTCGAGGAGTGGAGCTACCCAACTTGATCAATCTCATCGACACCCTAGTGGAACAAGAGACGGCAGATATGGCAGAGACCAACACGAACCATAGATGCGACGAAGAGCTCAATTTGGGGGATTTCCCAAATGAAGTCCAACAGATTGTGAGCAAGTACGACTTGCAAACCCGGATGGACCATCACGGTAGGCCATCCGAGGATATCATAGCGGACCTCAAAGAGGAGAGGAGACTAGTGCGGGAAGCTTTGCAAGACATAGTGACCTACAATCAAGAACATCAAGCTAGAAGCTTGCTATCGATAGAACATAGAAATGTGGGAGATCCAGCTTTAGTAAATAGAAATCGATCAAGACCTGACCTGCAAAGAGAGAGAGCTAGAAGGAGACCTTATGGTGAGCGAGCTTCTTATGAAGCAACTAGTTGGACAACACCTCCGCAGAGCAGAGCGTAGCAACACTTACAACCTCATTGCTCACGAGGCTAGGAGTCAACCAGGGCTCGAAGAGCAAATAAAAAATCCATGTTATTACTAAGCAGTTAGACAAATACTAGATCCCTACAGCTTCATAGAGCAGTTCGAATAGGTTTGTGAGGCCAATGGCCTCATTGATCTCACTCGGTGCTCAAAAGGCCTTGGCAAGCAACTCAAGCTTGCAGCGAGACGCACTAACTAGGGTCTTTGATGAAGAGACTATTCAAGTGGATGACCAGCTCAAGGAGAGGAGCTCTAGGAGCTCAAACCAAGATGAGGTTAGCTCTATAAAACCTTAGAAAGGGCAACCACATCCAGCAAATGATCGGTAGTCCTAAATAGCCAATATAAGGGAAAGAGCACTAATCAGAACCAAGAGCTAGTGGAGATGAAGATGGAGATAGCAAGGCTACAAGAAATGGTGGGGAGACCAATGTGTCCACATATCCAGTGCATGTATTGTGATGGAAAAACCTACCAGCCAAGTTTTAGGACCCTAGGTCCCAATTGTGGTAGGTTGGGCCACGATAGGTTGCATATTGCAGGCTATCAAGATGACTCATACTCACAACCTTACAACCAGCCTTACCTAGGGGGAATCGCTCTCTTAGCACACCTAATGATGCTAAACTGGCTATTCCTAGGATGGAAATAAATCCCACGGGAATAGCTCGGCCACTTGGACCTTTCGTAACCCATCTAGTGAGCGACACTCTAGTCTACTATGTGGAGGAGCTGAATGATGACGAGCCCTATATGAACCCTTACATCTCATACGATGAAGAGGGCAATCCAATCCTCATGGATTATCGACAATGCTGATGATGGTGCTGGGTAGAGGCAAAGGCTAAGGGGGGCAGACACAAGAACTGATTTCTTGTTGGAATTGCGGTCACCCAGGACACATCTCCTGATGCTGCCCCCAATGGGAGAAAGATAATCGAGAAAAGGATGATCTTAGATGCCTAGAGTGTGGAATCACTCGCTTAACAAGCCATCAATACCATTGGGGCTGTTTAGTGTCGAGACATTTAATGGAGCGGATACACCTATCCCATTACACATCATGACTCGGGCACAAACGAAGCAAGCCGACATATCATTGCCTAGACCCAACAATCTAGATGCAGCCTCAATATGGAAAAAGAGCCATAGGCAAAGGAAGAAGAGGACGTAGACCAAGATCAGGCTTAAAATGGAGGGTGCTATGATATTGCCCACATGAAAGAAATCCACCGACGTAGAGGCAGAGACATCGATCTAAGGACTATTGAGAAGAGGAGTGCAAGGGTGGGGGAGTACCCCCAACCTAAAACACCAACTTGAAGCCATAGAGAAGGTCAAGGAGTGGGTGAAAGAGGCCCAAGAGCACCTTAAGGATGCTGAGCCTATCTTGGAGGATGAGATCGATGATCTCTCAAGCGTAAGCACACCAGCTTCGCCTCCACAACCAAAGTCGAAAGACGTATCTATACCACAAGCAGTGCTGCTTAGATGAAGTTTAAGCGCTACATGCTCGTAAACCAATCAAGACCATTGGCCAAGGCATGTTAGACTAGAAGAAGAGCAAGCAGTAGCAATATTTTTACAATTCTAGTGACCACCCTAGTGACTCTAAGCTTAGGAGATTTGCTTAGGGAGCATCCAATGCTATGGCAAGAACTGAAGCAGTGGGTTGAAGGACTAATGGAGCAAGGGGCAGCTAACATACATGATCATGATACAATAACTCAGATACCCAGTCTCACGTTATACTTGGTACCCAAGTCCTTACACGTAAATACTTTTTGGGAGGGCACAAAGGTGTACGTAGTCCTACTAGTCATAACATTAGGAGATGACACACGAAAAGGGATTATGGACATGGGGGCAAGAGTGAGTGTGCTTAGCCATGTAGTACGCCAAGATTGGGGTAACCCACCTGTCAAAAATGCTAGGTTTAATATTACACTAGCTAATGGAATGAAAGTTAGGCCATTCAGAGTGACGAAGAATTGATAATTGAAGATCATAAGTGTCTAGTTTTCTATGAACTTCATTGTCATGAAGGGAGTGGATTATGACACCTTGTTAGGTCAACCCTGGATTCGCAACGCACGAGTCATAGAAGACTAGGGCATTGATATTTCTAGGAAACCAAAGGAAGTATAAGGGTAGAGATGGACACTTGAAAGACTACACAAGTCGAGTTAGATGCCATCTTAGCCATGTTGAAGGGTGATGTGCAAGTTAGAGAATCATATGAGCCACTCACCAAGTATATCCCTTGTCTTGAGGATGAGCAATATTGAATGCATGTGCTAGCCACTATTGATATTTCATTCTCAGATAGTGAGGAGTATGAGTAAGCCGCTAAGGTAATTGGTAAGCCTAGTGACACGCCCCCAAATCCAATCTGCATGATAGTAAGGAGCTCGCGTAGACAACCCAACCCTATCAAGGTACGAGCAACCACCATCACAAAAATTAAAGATGAAGATGAGGAAGTGGTGGCACTTGCATACCTACGCATATATCAATGACTGCCTAGAAGGCACACGTCTTCAATGCACTCATTGACGAGGGAGCTGACTGTAACATCGTTACACACGATCATTGGACCCTCACTGGTTAGCCCTAACTACAGCCTATCAACACCAAACTCAATCCATTTGGGGGATAGTCCTACTCATTGCTAGGAAAGTGCAAAATAGCGATCTCTATCGAGACCGAAAGCCTACCTGTGATCTTCTTTGTGATGCCTAACACTAAGACCATTGGTAAGGAATCACTGTTAGGAGGTGCATTCAAGAAATAAGCACACTACAATGTCAACTATGACTTGTAACGCATTCATCTTGCCATTGGCAATGTTTGGATAGTGACGCCTTTTAACAAGGGTAGCGTAGCTCCATTAAAGCCTGCAATGCCACAGATGGAGGAACCTAATGCAAGGTCTAAGGAGGGGGGTTGTAACTTGACCCATCCTAGGAAGACAAGTCGGCTGCAAGCTAAAGGATACACATCCAAGACCATTGAGCAAGAGCTCAAATGGGTGCCCAAATGACAACCGCAGTCTCCCAAAAGCCAACCCTCACAAATCTGTGACCATAGAATATCACGTCCTAAGCATAGAAGGCAAAGCTGGTGCTACCGAAGTAGACGAACAGTCAAGCCGCGATGTGGGTACCTAAAGACCTATTGCATGCTCAAGGCTACTATGAAGGCAACAACTGGATTTGGTTACCCAAATCTAGGAATGGTACGCATGCTCCTCAATCCAAGCCCTCCTGCCCATCTCCATAAAGTGGTGAGCCAACTAGGGATGGGAAATCAATTGCCCAAAAAAGCACAAAATCCATACAACCTCACGGAGTCTATTAATCAAAGCTACAACTAGTCGGCACTAGGTCAACTCAATCTAACACTTTCAGTGCCCCAACTGCTCCATAGGCCAAGAGCAATACATCAACCGAGCCGCAAGACCAATCTATTGCACAAGTGGTGACATATTTCACATTGAATAGCCTAGAAGACATGCATCAGTAGTTGAGATATCCAGCTACCCCAACCCGTCGCAAACCTCAAACCCTCCTATAAGCGTAAATCTATCCTTACAATGGCCATGGACCTAGATACAAACATGGGGGACAATTTAGTCACTTGCATCAAATTTTGGATGCCAGGTTCACCACACTAGCTAGGAACTATGAATGACTGGACTTAGGCCTCCTTGATGAGACATTAGCAATGGAAGTGCACTCCTTGCCATGCACTTGGGAGAACTATGAGTTTGTGTTTGTCAAGATTCCCGAGGTAGCCAAAGAACTAATTGACAATGAGATCTCTCGAGAGTAAGCTTGCACACAACGGTTGATCCCATCATATCGCAGGAGCAAAGTTGCTGCAAAATAGGCCAAGAGCTAGAAGAGCTAACAAAGCTAACCGAATCTGACTCCTCCTTCTTGAGGAAATGGTATGCTCTCCCACTTCAATGGGAGCAAGAAGGCTGCCAAATCATGACCAATGCTGAGCAATGATGTGCCATCAAAACTTCGAAGTATAAACCCCACTAATGTAGCTACAATCTCTTATAGGGTGTTGACCACCATTCATGACTGACCCCTAGAAAAACACCTCCTCTCATGACCCACCCATATTTAGATCACATTCTAACTGAGGAGGAGCTGCACATTGTCACTCGAATAGACTTTGGTGACTTCCTCATGGATGGTCTCACCTATGTCACTCAAGTAGGCATCCATCCTTTCAACATGGACCGCTATGCTAATCTAGAATACAATCTGAACTTCTATGCTTGGCTCATGTAAAAGTAAAACACCGAGAGCACGCACTGAATGCCCTTGCCCTTTCAAACCTTAATCCTAGGAAGGATTCTTCTCAATTCTAAAGGGGAGGGGATAAGGAAGCAGACATGTAAGATGAATGAAACCAAAAGCAGAAAAGAATGGATGAAAATCAACTTGTGATTGAGGAAAAGTAACATAAATTTTTGTGAAAAAGCATGGACTATTCAAGAGAAAATTTCTCTTTATTTAATTGAGCATTTCTTCCATGAGCATTTCTTCCATCACCTATATGTCTTTAAGCAAAAATGCTTTGAAGAATACTAATGGTGAATTATGGTATTATGATAGGTACCTACAATGGCAGGTCAAGGGATACAAATTGCAATCAAAGGTTGAAATTGTAAGAGATATGAAAAAGGTACTTAATGAGCACATCCTAAATAGCAAATTTGAATTCCCTCTCTATGAGACTCTTGGCATTGCCAAGTGAGAGTTTCATGAGGAAATTATTTGATATTATCAAGAGAAAGCATCAGTTTTTTGGAGAGTCTACATATGGTATGGTGTAGGGTGATGAAGAGCTTGGTTTACAAGTTATTCATTTATGAAGATGATCTAGCTGTTGTATTTGAATTGAATTAAATTGAAAATGTCATTGTTGATCATGAAAAGCTACTTCATATGGCTAAAAAAACTATAATTTGCAGCAACATACAAAGGGGATTGAAGCAATAACCTTCCATTCTCAAAGGAGGAGCATGCAAAGTACGGCCTATTGTTGGAAATGAGGGCTTACAATCAATTCAAATTCAGGCATATCCTGAATTTGGAAGACATAGACATGGAGGAGCTAGCCATCAAGCAATTGGTGAAGTAGTGCAAGCTGTAGAAGTACATGGAGAAGGTGGGCCAAGCCGTCGACTACGAGAAGTGCACAAAATTCCTTCGGACCTTCAACAGGAATCATGGCACAATCATGATACATCTAGAAAACGTAAGCCACCAAGTAGAAATCGAGCTGAGCCCTGAGGTTGGTACTACAGAAAGCATTGGGCCTACCCAACAAAGTGGAAAGATTGCCAAAAAGGGATGTGTTTGACATGTTGGGAATGGACAAAGTGATAGTCTCACAAATGACGACATTAGCCTGGCTGACATCTTCGACCCCGAAGTCCAAAGGTACAATTCATTGATGAATAGAATCAACGTGCCAATGCTGGAGAGCATTTTTGCTACCAAGTCCTTCGACGAGGTAAACCTAAATGGCTTCATGAGGAAGATGATAGAAACATCGGTAAAAGCATTGGCCACCGGAGGAAGACCCATGGGGGGAGAGTCCCTAGTCGCCAAAGCTAGAAAGTTGTCATCGTCGTGAGGCTTCTACCATTGGCTTCAGAGGGGTCTTGATGGCCATCATAAGAGAGGAACAAGGGAAAGCACAGGAAGATGAGACAGTCGATGAGACACTAGACAAGTCCCCTCCGTGCCGCAAGGATAGGAATAGTCCAGTGAAAGGACTGTGGGTGAGGAAGAAGGAGAGCGAAAGCACAATCTAGCCAAGGAAGGGCCAAGAAATCAAAGAAAGAGACTCAGCAAAAGAAGGCCAAAGAAGAGAGTGGAAAGAAAGAGGAAGCAAACCTACACGGAGCCCAAGGTAAGTCCAAAAGCACATAAGAATGAAGAAAGAGAAAAGAAAGGGACGAGGCAAAGAGAATAAAAGAGGAATCTAGGAAAGCTAAGGAGGAAAGAAAGAGAAGAGTTGAGGAAGAAGATGCGGAGATCAGGAAGAAAGAGAAAGAAGACATAGCCCTGGCCATCCGCCTCTCAGTGGAGCAACCTTGAAGGCAACAAGAGCTGGCTACCATGAGTCCACCCAGACATGAAGGTCCAGGCACTAGCTTCAAAGCACCCAAAAGCCTACCACCCCCCGTAATCGAGGGTAAGGGAAAGGGTCTAATCAACCCCATCCCACTCGTCCTATTGCCAGTCACCCTAGTCATTTCACCCACCCAAGTCTCCTCTACCACAGTGGATGCCAACGATCTTGTGGCTTGGGTGTAGTTCCTGGTCAATAAGGAGGCAACTCAAGGTGCAAGTGCAGGAACCCCTGTGATGGGAGCAAAAAGACAAGGAGTTGCAGATGCAGAATCTAGACAGGATCCCAAGAGACAGAAGATAGAAGCATCTATAACCACTAGTCCCACTGCACTACCATTGTCTACAAACTACGATGACTACATACATGAACTCCTACTATAGCTAGAGCGAGAAAATGAAGACAAGAAAATAGCCATAATTGAAGGCCAAGGGAGGAGAAGAGAGGTGGCAAGCAAAACTTGTGGCAAAAACACAAAGCTTCATGAGCCTACAACACAATTATGATGAGCTGGTAGTGTTGTATAAAGACCTACAAAAGGAAAATGAAAAGATCCAAAATGCTACAGAGCAGCTAGTAGTGGTAGAAGAAGAGAGAAGTCGATGACACCAAAAGCATATAGAAAATTAGGAACAAAGGATAGCCTCGGAGCTTGGAGAGCAGCAATGCTTAGAAATTGAGGAATAGGAGAGGAGGCTAAGGGCGTTAGCCTGCAGGCACAATGAAAGCGTGGAGGAAATGAAGAAAAAAGCAAATGAGTGGGTGGACAAGAGCGAAGAAAAAGTGAGCGACTTAGCATGTCGACTAGCCCTTGCAGAAGGTGATAGGGTGTTAGTAGAGAGCAGGGCAGAGGGGCTACATAGGTGACTTTGGAACGACTTCCTCCACTCTCTTGGATGCCACACAATCTGAGGAAGAGGAGGCTATTGAGTCATTAAGGAAAAAGTTGGAGATTACCTGTAGGGATCTAAGATATGGGCTACACATCCAACCACAAATTGTAGGGTCCAAAGAAGTAGGGCCATTAGAGCATAGGGGAGAAGCGAGAGGCAAAGGCCAACTAAAGATACATGGCCAAGTTTTGAAAGGGGATAGCAAGCCATGGCTCCTTAGTGGGAGGTTTTCAAGACAATACCCTACTTCACAGGAATGCAGCCTCCCACCACTCTTTTTTGACTCAACACCGATAAAACTATCTATGCAACGGCTAGATCAATGAGTGGCAAAAAAAAAAAACAAAGGTCATAGTCATTGCACTAGGGGACCTCAAGTTAGAAACATCCGGTGGCTTCAGTCAGCCAGCTCCGTCCCTAGCCCCCTAGCCCAATTTCCCACATCATGCTTAGGGCACATCAAGAGTAGGACATACCTAGGGAGGTCACCCATGCCTACAGTTAGACTTGTCTCCCTAAGCCACACTCACTACACCACCCTTATGCACGAATTGGGTCCTCAAGTGTGGGATGATACCCAAGCTTGGACTGACCACCCAACTTCCAGTTCCTCTAGCACGATCACAATGTACTACACGAGTAAGGTAGACACGCCCCTAGGTAAGTGCATATTCTTTTCTTTTTAGGAAAATACAAATGATATAACCCACCAACTTTGAAGGATCCATCATCCACTCAATTCCCTCTTGGCCTCCACCACCTCAACCATTTGCTCGGTTTCTTCCCAAGACCAATCCCCATGAGATCCCATCAACATCAAATCAGAGAACCACCTTTTAAATCACTAAATCTTCATCATCTCAAAACTGTAAGTGCCATGAAACAGGCACTCATCTAGGAGGGGGTTAATGTTACACAACTTGTCACCAAGTAGTTGAAACAAAGTAGAGGATGAATAAGGAAGCCCAAGTCAAAAGGTGAATGAAGAAGCTCATTCTACCCAGGCACCAAAAGTGGAGGAGAAAGCAAGGCACTCTCAAGGACGAAGGAAAGCACCAAGATTCTAGCAAGGTGCTCAGAAGCACCAAATGTTCTAGCAAGAATCTCTCAAGGATGAGGGAGAACCTTTGAGGGCTCTCGCAAGAAAAGCACAAGGCACAATCTAATTCATTTTTTAAGAGTGCCATGCTCCCTTTTGTGCAAGTGGTAAAGTCTAAACGGACGTAGGTGAAGGGATAAGGCAACTTGAAGGGAATAGGGAAAAGTCATGTTAAGATCGCGTTGTAGCAACCTCGGAGGGTGAGAGGAGGGATCCATCCAATACCATCATCAATTTCAAAGACAGATCCGCCCATCCGCCATTCTCTAGGGGGGATCCATCCAACACCATCTTAAATTTCAAATGACAGATCCATCCACCCGCCATTCTCCAAGAGGGATCCGCGTCCAACACCATCTGCAATTTCAAAGGTCAGATCCACCCACTGTCAGTGTCAGGGAGAGACCAGCCCCAACAACATCTTCAATTTCAAGGGCCGATCCATCCAACACCATCCCCCACAAAGCTTTGCATACAAACTCAAAAAGCCATTTGGCTACACCCATCCCACCTTCCAACTATTACCCATCAGTGCCATGGGATTGGCACTTGACTAGGAGGGGGGTAATGTTAACCTCAGCACCAAGAAAAAGTGAAAAAGTGCAAGTCAGGAACTGAAAGAGGCGGCCTAGAAGGAAAATGGACACAATGGAAGAAGTAGGAAGGGAGATGGCTGAAGCGCAAGGGAGGCCTCAAAAGCTAAGTCAAAGGCAAAAGCGCATTTGTGAATGCAAGGCGCCCATGAAATTTTTGTAAAAGAGCACTAGGCTCCCTGTAAGAGTAGACATGTTGTAGAAAGGAAGCTAAGAAGGTAGGAGGACAATGGGAAAGAGGGCTGGTTGGCCATGTAAAAAAGGGGACGACTGCCCAAAAGGAATTAGGGTTTTGTATATAAACTCAAAAAGTGAATGAGAAGCTCATTCTTTGGTTTGTGGCAAAGTGGACTCATCTTCTTCTCTTCTCCTTGCTTGCTTGTGTGTGCTTGAGAGAGGGAGTGTGAGAGTGTGAGGGAGTGAGTGTGTGATCTTGGAGGTGAAGCTCTCCATAATCTCTTCTCTTCTCTCGTCTTGCATGCGGCTATGAAGGATGGAGCTTGGAGGTGGAGGCTTGAGGATGCTTGAGCTCATATCTCAAATCGTGGAGCTACCAGTGTGCTTGAGGGAGGAGGCAACTCATTCAGGCATTGAGGTAAGCTCATTACACTTCGGTAGGATCAAAGGTGCATCAGCTAGGTGAGAGATAGCCATAGGTGTTCACTTGAAATGCTTGAAACAATAAGCAGTTTGTTGGTCTTGGCGGTTGATGAGTGTGAGCTTGCCTCTACAAGGGCTGAATGCTGTTGGTGGTATTTGATCCATAAGTTAGGGGGAGGTGACACAATTTCAGCAGCATAACGAATAAAATCTTTATACAAACATCCCATATGATATTGAAGATGTTCATCCTTGGCAAAGAAAGCATCAAACAACTTAGCTTGTTGCCTTAGGTGTTGAAGCTCCCATGGGGAAGACAGGATAGTAGGAACCACAAAAGTAGGGGGAGGGATAAAAAGTTTAGTCACCTTTTGTTGTAACTCAATAATCATATTTTTCTATGACTCAAAAATTTCCTTAGAGTGTTGCAATTCACTCTTATAGGTACCAAGTTTAGAAGCTAAAATGACAATTTTAGATAAGGAAAAATCACACTCCTTGGTAAGTGAGGCTTGAACATCCTATATAGAGCAACTAGCTTGTCTGTCAAAAGCCTAACAGTACCTTTTTGGAAATCCATCCAAGCCATAGCCTTGGTCATTTACTTGTGAATATCACTCATAGTAGCTCTTTCCAAGATGGCTAAGTCATCCAAAGCTTATTGAGTTGTCTTGTTAAAGAATCCACTTTATCTTGTAGGGATGCGTAGACTCATGTGTAGGAAGTGACTACTGTTTCCAATGTAGACTGGGCAATGGTAACCATCTGTGAAACATAGATCCATCTAGTGTTGTCTGTAAAGATGGAGAAATTAGAGAATCTAGTTGACCTTCTTGTTGTGTGGCAAACAAGTTTGGGTAGGAGAGGAACGAGGGAAGGGAATTGGCTAAAACACTAGGTGCAAGAGCACATGAGAAGGGATAGGAGCAAGGTAGGAAGATCCTTGTGTACATTAGCACTTCTTGTGAATGAACCTTGTAAGAGGCTCATCATGGTCAAAGTCTTCTTGCATGGGGGATGGAGAAGACACTTAAGGTGGAGCTTGTGTAGGAAGAGTAACATGATCAAGAACATGGACTCCACTAGGAGGAGGCACAAAAGTAACGACCTATTGAAGAAAAACTCCATAATACACATTACTCAACTTGCTGTTTTGGACCTTGTGAAAATTCCAATCCATTTTAATAGATAGGAATTGTGCCCAATTCAATTATTCCTCATTAAGGATCTTGATCGAAGTAGTGAAGAGTTTCTTGGAGAGGCATTTAGGTGTTAGTCTACCAGACATGAATCGGTCTTGTAAGAACTAGCAGAGCTGCTTCCAAAATCGAGAAGAGATAACAACCATTGGCACTCCTAAACTGTTGATGTCATTGTTAGGAATTGATTGTATAGAGGTCTCATTCTATAGAGAACCTCCACAATCTGCTCTACACTGATAGTAAATGTGTACCACTAGGCACATGTAGAGTAGAGAGAGGGAAGGACAATGCCTCATTAAGATTGGTAGAAGACATATGGAAATCATTGCCATGGACCAATTTGACATGGCATTTATAGAAGTCAAAAAAGAGTAGTAGAGCTTGGCATTCACATGTAGAAACTGAAGAGCAATGAATTTGCACAAACCAACTCAACAAATACAATCATAATCTACTTTGTCACATAATCAATACATACCTAGATATAGTAGTTTTATTTCCTTCTGTTGGGAGATTCGATAGGTTTGATGAAGTCAATACTCCATTTCTTGAACAACTTGAGAGGAAGGATAGGTTACAAATGTATGGCACTAGTTTTGGTGGGCTTTCCCATTCATTGGCAAGCATCATAGTACTTGTAGTAATCATGAACATCTTTATGCAGGGTTAGCCACCAATATCCTGTGAATAGAGTTTTTTTGGATGTACATGGCTTGTCATGGCATGCTTTTAGCTTCCAATCTCATCTCCTGTAACACATCTCCATAGCACTTGATCCTTATCTTTCTTGTACAGTTCACTACCTAGTAGGATATAGGAGAGTGATTCTCATCCATCTTCACCTAAATTAGGGAGATGATACCAAATCCATAGGAGATGAGATCAGAATCATGCTGAAAGCATGCCATGAAAACCCACCTAAATTGTGAGATTGCATGAGCTAGTAATGGGGTTACAATCTCTGCCAAAAGAAAAGAAGCATTAGTGAGGTCTAGAATATCTTGGTCCTCTTCTTCACTTTGAGGAATCCACGATAGATGATCAACCAATACATAAGAGTGACTAGGCTTTGTCATCAATTCAAAGTCAAACTCTTGGAATAGAAGTAGCCATCTCATCATTTTTTCTTTCACATCGGCTTCATTCATCAGGAAGGACAGAGCCTCATGATCCACTTAAAGCTTGAAATGGGTTGACAAAAGGTAATGCCAAAATTTCTCTAAGGCAAATACCATGGCCAAGCACTTCAATTCTGTCAGCATAGTTTCTTTCTCCATAAGAGACTTTGACTGGCATAATAAATAGGTTGATTGAGTTTCAAGGAACCTTTTGGCAAAGAACACTACTGCTTATCTTTTATACCACTAAAATGACACACCCTTGAAAATGGCAGGGAATATCACCAACCAATGCTCTGGGGTCCTGGCATTGTTGGCCATATATGCTAACATTAGCTCTGCTTCATGAAGATTGGGGTCTTCATTGTATTCTTCTTTAAAGCTGGGTACTATACTACATTTGATGGCTTGTCATCAACATTTCCAAGACTAGGAAGAGGACTTTGATTCAATTGTGCCATTAGAACTTTTGTAAAAGGAGTGCCAGAAGATTACTCTCCTAGTTTGTTATTCTTTGCTCTAGCCTTTGTTTTCTACCTTTGCACGTACCTTTGGCAATGCTCGAATGCTTATCTCTTTATTGACTCATTCAATAGAGAGTTGGCTTCGCCTAGCTTCCAATTCTTCACAAAGGGGAACAAAGAGTCTTTTTTTTGCTCTAGTATTTGGAAGACTCTCTGGCTAACATTTCTTCCACTTCATCTTTATCATAGTCTCTTCATGCCATTGTAGAAGCTTCTTTACAATTTCCCACTTAGATATTGTTGGAAAACTCAATAAAATCCAAATGTACCATATTTTACCATTCTCTATGTTTTCGATTCTTCAATTTCCTCCCAAATAATTTGACACCAAAATGCAAGTTTATGTTGCTTCTGTTGGTAGATAGAGGGAATAGTTCATCACATAAGGCCTGCATCAAAATAGCATGAGGATTCTGCCATTAGGGAATGAATCTTTTGAAAAAAGTGGCTTTGGCAATGCATTCTTTCAATTCTTTTGGAGTTCTTGGAATTTTACAATCTTCCATTGCTTCTCTTTTCCTTTAATAACGTCATTCCTTTCATTTCTAGCCTCTTTTGGGTACTTGTTGATGGAAATTTTCATTGGATGTGCACCAAGATTTAGAGTCCTCTGGAGAACACAAAGAAAATGGGGAAATAACTGCAATAAAATCTATCTTACAACATCAACACACATATTTTTTATCTCTTTATTGAAGCAAACACAGGAAATAATAGGAACAATAAGAACTTTACAAAGCATGATAGACACAATGGTGCGCAGATCGGTCGCAGATAGCTCACGTGGTGAATCCCGGAAGGTCCCCAAGAACAAAGTACTCTACTTTTTAGCACAAAAACCCATGTAAAAGCAAGCACGACATGAGACAAGAGACAAATTGGGTTCAATCTCCCCCATGCCTTGTGTGAGCGCTTCACAAAGCATGTATTTAATGTATATTTCCAATCTTTATGCTAAAAAATAGCCCAATTACAAAAATATGACAAGCTTTTAGCTTTTGAATTTGCTTTCTACCAAAAATAAGAAAATAAAGCTAATGGACGGTGCCCATAGAGTCTGGCACGCCCAATCTCAATGTCCAAATAGAAATAACATATCCAGGCGCATAAGCGCATACAAAATAATAATAAATAATCGATGTCTCTATAGACATAACAAAATATAGGCGTGGCGCCTATCAAAATGTAGTCCAAAGGTCGAAAATCCGCTAGACTCCAATGCTTTCCTCCGCCACTGCTGCTATCTCTACACATCAACTGAAGCATTCACAATCGTTAGTAAAATAACACAATTAAACCGACAAAAGTGAATACCTAGCAGTCTTCAGCTACATAAATAAATCAACTGGTTAGAAATAAATCCTAACCTTAATTTATTACGAGTGCGCACTCTAAACTCATAAACGTTTATTAATTTAATATGCATTTTGCGGAATCACCCGCTATGGAATCACCCACGTACACACTAAATTAATGAAACGCCCGAAAAGGACAAGCGTCCCCATCAACTTCTCGCACAAAGAATCCTCTTTGCGTATGAGCCCCAGTCATCTAAGTTTACGGAATCCACCGTAAAACCTCACGGAATCCACCGTGGAATATGCCTCCTGGCATCATACCCCCGGGGTGGGATAGCAATTGACCTCAATTGCTATTAGCTCAATGTGGAGCTAACAGAGTGGGGAAAGCATTTAAGTCTCTAGCGTGCATCCATTGTGCTTCCTCTACAGGATGGTTCTTAAATTTTACTAGATATCTAGAATACCTTCGACCAGTTCTAGTGGTCATGTAGTCAGTGTCTATAATGGCTTCTGGTTCAAGTATTTCAGTCTCTTCTTCTAGTAAAGGTGGGTTTTCATAGATAGGGTGGATAGGTAATTGTCCTCTAAATGGTCTCAATAAACTAATATGAAATGTATTATGAATTTTCCAATGTGATGGCAGTTCTAACTTGAATGCATTGTCATTAATCTTATGAATGATTCTAAATGGTCCGTAGAATCTAGGAGCTAATTTGACAACTGGATGTCTATCTACACTTTGCAGTCTACGCTTTTCTATTCTAAGCCAAACATAATCATCAACTTTGAAATTCATGGCTTGTCTTTTCTTGTTGGCTTGTTTGGTATATGATTGTTGGGCTTTAGCAATCATATCCTTGACCTCATCAAAAATAGTATTATGCATAACAGCAATATCATCAGCACTTTGTATTTTATTAGACAAAGAGGCAACAGGTGTAGATAATCTATATCCATAAATAACTTCAAAAGGTGCTTTCTTTGTAGATGTGTGCGGTGTATTGTTATATGCAAACTGTAATAAATGTAAATGAGTATCCCATGTCTGAGGTTTAGAGATAGTGTATGCACGTAAAAGATCTAGAATGGTGCTATTTGTGGCTTCTGTTTGTCCATTTGTTTCTGGATGAAATGCAGATGAGAAATCAATCTTTGTGCCTAGATTTGCAAACAGTGTAATCCAAAAATTATTACAAAATCTAGAATCTCTATCTGAAATAATCATTTTCGGCAATCCATGGTTAGTAAAAACAGTTTTCAAAAATAATTGTGCTGCTTGTGATGCTGTTAAAGTTTTCTTACATGCAATGAAATATGCTTGCTTACTAAATCTATCTACAATTGTCCAAATCATGTCATGGTTAGATTTAGTATTTGATAAGCCAGTAATGAAATCCATAGATATATGTTCCCAAGGTTTAGATGGAATAGATAAAGGCATTAATAACCCATACTGTTTACCATGATGTCTTTTTATTCTTTGACAAATCAGACATTCAGAGACAAAATTAGATACATCTGCATCCATATGCGGCCAATAAAAATCTTCAGTTAACATGCGTAATGTAGAAATGATACCTCTATGACCTTGATATGGGGGACAATGAATTTCATTCAAAATAAAAGATCGGAATGGAATAGTAACACACAGTCTCTTTTCAAAGAACATGAATCCATCATTATATGACAATAAATCAATAGGAATGAAATTATTTTGAAGTAATTTTTGCCAATCAGAATGAAAAGTAATATCCTGGTGATATGTGTCTTTCATAGCAATTAAAGAATCAAAAGATATGATAGATATATTATAAATTGCAGGTCTTCTACTTAATGCATCGGCAACTACATTTTCTTTTCCAGGTTGGTATTGAATGATAGGATGGAAACTTTGAATGAATGAAGCCCATTTGATATGACGGTCAGAAATTTGGGGTTGGCTAAGTAGATGTCTAATGCTTTGCTGGTCGGTCTTTATCATGAATTCTGAACCCATTAAATAATGCTTCCATTGTTTTAATGCTTGTACAACTGCTAAGAGTTCCTTGTCATAAGTGGAATATTTGAGCTCAGAGGGTTTCAGCTTAGAACTAGAATATGCTATTGGATGGTTGTCTTGCATTAGCACGGCTCCTATTCCTGATCCGCTAGCATCAGTCACAACTAAAAAGAATGGTCTGTTAAAGTCAGGCAATTGTAGAACAGGGGCATTGGTTAATGCACGTTTGAGTAAATCAAAGGATTTCTGCTGGTTTTCAGTCCATTGATAAACAATGCCTTTCTTAAGAAGTTTGGTCAGTGGTAAAGCAAGTAATGAGAAATTACGTACAAACTTCCTATAGAAACTAGCAAGACCAAGGAATGAGCGTAATTCATGTACATTTTTAGGAATAGGCCAATGCAATATTGCATCAATTTTCTTAGGATCAACTTTTATTCCTTCTTTTGATACAATATGACCTAGATATTCTATTTCTGTCTTAAAGAATTCACTCTTTTCAGGATTTGCAAACAATTGATTTTCTTTCAGTAATTGAAAAACTAATGATAAATGCTCATAATGCTCTTTTTCACTTTGACTGAACACTAAAATATCATCAAAGAAAACAATGACACAATATTGATATTTTAGAAAAATATGGTTCATCATTCTACTGAAAGTAGCAGGTGCATTAGTTAATCCAAATGGCATAACTAAGAATTCGTAATGGCCAAACTGTGTCCTGAATGCAGTCTTAAATATGTCGGTTCTATCTAGCCTCACCTGATGATATCCAGATTTAAGGTCAATTTTACTAAATATAGAAGATCCTTGCAGTTTGTCCATAAGGTCATCAACTCTAGGTATAGGATATCTATTCTTTACAGTGATCTTGTTTAATGCTCGGTAGTCAATACACATCCGATAAGTATTATTCTTTTTCTTGACTAGGAGCACAGGTGCACCGAATGGAGAACTGCTAGGTCGAATTAAGCCTCTATTTAGTAATTCTTCTACTTGACTTTGGATTTCTTTTTGCTCTATTTGATTGTGCCTATATGGGGCTTTGCAAGGTGGTTGTGTGCCAGGTATTAGGTCAATTTTATGGTCTTCTGGACGTGATGGAGGTAATCCTGGTGGTAGGTCTTCTGCAAAACAGTCCTTAAAATATGCAAGAAATTCCTTATGCCTAGGGTGCATATGATTTTCCTTTGCGTGCAATTCATTCACCCAAATGAGATATGATTTAGTGTTCTTGCGTAGTGCACGTTTTGCTTGAGTATGCGAAAGCAGTGGAAAAATATGAGATGCATGCATACCAAACAATGTAATAGATTTTCCTTGAAAATTAATATTCATTGTGTGTGTGGAATAATCTATATTGGGATTATGTTGGTGTCTCCATGGCATTCCTAGAATAATGTCGCTAGACTGTAATGGGACAACTAAGAAATTTCTTCTTTCAATATATGGACCAATTTGAATTTCTAAATCTTGAACTTCTTGTGTGCCATTGTACCTAGTGCCTAAAAATGCAGCTTTTATGCGATAGTGCGTAGGTACAGTATGCAATTTCAATTCCTTTACCAATTTTGCTGAAATAAAGTCATGCGTACTACCGTCATCATGCAATATAGTTCTTTCTTTTCCATGCACCATACATTTCATAGTCAACAATGAATGTAAAGTAGGCATACCTGGTAAAGTGTCGGAAGTAGTAGTAGGATCATCTTCTTCTTCAGTGAAATCTGGCATATTCTCATGCTCGTCTTCGTCCATAGCTCCAAGGTAGTTGATATGTGCTGATGGCTTCTTTGAATGACAATTTGCTGCGAGATGCCCTGGCTGGTGACACTTGTAGCATACTATGGGCTTGGCTTTGGTCACATTATTTGCAATGGCTGGGAGTCTGGGTATATTTGGATTTGCTTGTGGAATAGGCTTAGGATTTGGATTGACAGTGGATGGTAATGTAGGTGGTTTAGGCCAATTCTTGCGGAAAGATGGTGATGAGAAACGACCTGGATTAAACCTTCTGAAACTTGAAACTTCGTTTACTTATCTTGGATTCCTTGCGAATGGTTTGTGCTTCAAGAGTGGCGTCGATGATACGGCGAATCAGATCTTCAGCTTGAGGTTCTTCTTTATCAGTGGACGCTCCTTGTAGCTTTGTCAATTGCGTTTGCAAGGCTTGCCTAGCTCTTCGCTCTTCTTCCAATTGCATCATGATAAGATCCAGCTTTTGTTCCATGGTAGGTTCGGGTAGATCGTCTTCAGCCATAAGATCATCCATATGTGGGGTAGTCATCCTGTAAAACTCAACAAACCTTTCTCACTCAAAATCAGTTAGCGGGATGAGCGTAGCTCAAATTTGGGGTTACAAGGCTATGTATTTTTGGGTATTTTCTTCTTCAATTTTTAGAAATTCTGAAATATTTCTGTCTCTGTTTGTTGAAAGTACTTCAACGAACTTGTAGATAGGTAGAAGAGCTTGCTGCGAACAACTTTCCAGTTCAGAGTTTTTGCATACGAACAAGTCTTCTATGAGTTTTAAGCACTAGTCAGTTCTGATTTAGTCTGACTTGCAGAGTTGCAGACTTAGCAGACTTGCAGAGTTGTTGACTTGCTGGACTTAGGGAAACTTGTAGAACTTAGGCCAACTTATGGAACTTGCAGTACTTCAACTTGATAAACTTGCCAAATCTGACTGAATCTGTGTGACCTGTGTAGCTTGTGACTTAGTTTGATTATGGAACTTATGGCTTACTAAGCCCAATGTGAATTTGAGGTATCGCGGCATGTTGACGTCGCGTTTGAACTCGGCGAGAACATACTGACGCCGCCCGAGATGGAATTTATGAGGCTAAGCTTATTAAAGCTTAAGACTAAGCTTTATAACTTTTGATTTTTAAGCTTTTAGGCTTGTAGTGATGAAACTTAGCTCTGGTTTTTGACGACTTGAAGAAGGAGATGAATGCGTGGTCCTCCGCCTGCAGAGCCTGGTCCTTCGCGATCTGACAGTGGAAACAGAGGTTCTTGATCGCCAGAAGTCTGCCTGTATCGACGGTTCGCGACGAGATTGACTGTAGAGGCCGTTTGTTCCTGGAGCTCCGCCTTCGCCCGAGATTGGTAGCGATTGGAAGCCCTTGATCTCTGCTCCGCTCTGATACCACTGGTGCGCAGATCGGTCGCAGATAGCTCACGTGGTGAATCCCGGAAGGTCCCCAAGAACAAAGTACTCTACTTTTTAGCACAAAAACCCATGTAAAAGCAAGCACGACATGAGACAAGAGACAAATTGGGTTCAATCTCCCCCATGCCTTGTGTGAGCGCTTCACAAAGCATGTATTTAATGTATATTTCCAATCTTTATGCTCAAAAATAGCCCAATTACAAAAATATGACAAGCTTTTAGCTTTTAATTTGCTTTCTACCAAAAATAAGAAAATAAAGCTAATGGACGGTGCCCATAGAGTCTGGCACACCCAATCTCAATGTCCAAATAGAAATAACATATCCAGGCGCATAAGCGCATACAAAATAATAATAAATAATCGATGTCTCTATAGACATGACAAAATATAGGCGTGGCGCCTATCAAAATGTAGTCCAAAGGTCGAAAATCCGCTAGACTCCAATGCTTTCCTCCGCCACAGCTGCTATCTCTACACATCAACTGAAGCATTCACAATCGTTAGTAAAATAACACAATTAAACCGACAAAAGTGAATACCTAGCAGTCTTCAGCTACATAAATAAATCAACTGGTTAGAAATAAATCCTAACCTTAATTTATTACGAGTGCGCACTCTAAACTCATAAACGTTTATTAATTTAATATGCATTTTGCGGAATCACCCGCTATGGAATCACCCACGTACACACTAAATTAATGAAACGCCCGAAAAGGACAGGCGTCCCCATCAACTTCTCGCACAAAGAATCCTCTTTGTGTATGAGCCCCGGTCATCTAAGTTTACGGAATCCACCGTAAAACCTCACGGAATCCACCGTGGAATATGCCTCCTGGCATCACACAATCTCCCACAGATTTAGTTTGACTTCAACACAACTTATTCTTCACAGCAAAGAAGAAACAATGAGACAAACACAAATAAATACTCAATATTCATCTCTTTAGCAATTGAATTCATAGCCTTCTTCTCTCAATCTCACTCGTAGATACATCGTTTCAGCCTCTGAAATGGCCACCTTTCACTCAACATTTCTCTCTCTCTCTCTCTCTCTCTCTCTCTCTCTCTCTCTCTCTCTCTCTCTCTCTCTCTCTCTCTCTCTCTCTCTCTCTCTCTCTCTCTCTCATATTATCAATCACTCATACATGATAATACACTAGAATGAATGCCCAAACCCTCTCTTGGTCACTCCAAAGGGTATGGCTGATCTCAAGAGTCACCAGAGCCTCTATAGCGTCTTTTAGCTCATCACTAACATCATCACTCCAAGTCTTTACTTCAGCCTTAAATTTCTATGTGCTCTTGTGTTTCCAAAGTAAGAAATGTTTCCCAAGCTACACACATATACAACAAAAAACATATAGAAGCATAAAAACCACTCACATAGACATACAATAGCTCAACAAAATACCACAAAAGGCCAATAGAACACATCAAAACCACTTAGCTTCAACTAAAACCATTCCAACTTATCAAAAACCTTTCAAAATATATTCCATCATACTCAAACACAATCTTTCACCACCTCAATCTCTCAATGCAACCAAAAACATAACCAAATAGACACAATCAAAACCAATCAACCATTAATAAAATCTATTAGTACACCACAACCCAATCAAAAACCATCATAAACTAATCAAATATATTCAACCAAGATCAAAACTCTTTGTAAAGCTTCTAAAACCATTCAAAATCAATCATTCATGCACTGAAACAACTATTTAGCTCCAAAAAACCAACGAAAAACAACTAGAAATATAGTCTCTTCAACCCTCAATAGTTCTTGCTTACAATAAAGTAAGTGTAGCCCCTATGTGTAAAGATGTCTCTAGTTCTTGATTGCATTATGTGTTCCTGAAGAAGAAGAACATCAAAGTTGTTAATAGAAATCCATCTTCCCAAAATCCCCCATTTGGCATCTCCATTAATGCTCTTTACATTTAATGTTCCTAGTTTAATGCTACTTGGTGATTCCATATGCATAACTAATGTTGTGTGTTTTCCATCAAAGCCTTTGTTACTTCTTTTGAGCATTGTATGCTCATTAAACCATGCATTTCCTACAAATTTGTTTGCAAGGTTGAGACCATTAGCACCTGTGTAATCCATGAACCAATCAAGTTGCCTTGCCTTGTACCCATGGAGGTCATCATGTGTTAAAGCCATTTGAGACTCCACGTTAATGACAATGTATTCTTGATCAAGTTTCTTAATATGTTACTTACTTTCTTTTTCATTTGTGTGAGCTTCGAGCTTTCTCATTAGTGCTTAACAAGCTAATATCCTAGTTGGTGCTACTCACCTCACTATATTCTAGTATCGCCTCATCTCATGACTAGTTCTGCTCCTCTCTTCATAGGAGCTCGATAGCAAGCTCCCATGAAAAATACTGCATGGGAAGGTATCACCACATGGTAGATCATTGATGGTGCTTTAATGCTAATTAATAGAGTTAATATTACATTCCTCATCATAGACTATGGCCCTTTTAAAAAACATCTTTTCTATGTATTATTTGGTTTAGTAGCCCCCTTAACCTATCCACCAAAGCTCCATCTTTTAGCTTGAACT
Organism: Lygodium microphyllum; assembly: GCF_053477565.2. Taxonomy (NCBI): domain Eukaryota; kingdom Viridiplantae; phylum Streptophyta; class Polypodiopsida; order Schizaeales; family Lygodiaceae; genus Lygodium; species Lygodium microphyllum. Next base: position 79,017,702 of record NC_141162.1, read on the forward strand.
TAGAAGTATGCTCACAATTTCAAGAGAGAGTCCTCCCCACCCTTCCTCCATTGCCATTAGTCTAGAGAGAGAGAGAGAGAGAGAGAGAGAGAGAGAGAGAGAGAGAGAGAGAGAGAGAGAGAGAGAGAGAGAGAGAGAGAGAGAGAGAGAGAGAGAGAGAGAGAGAGAGAGAGAGAGAGAGAGAGAGGTGAATCGTAAAGAAAAAATGGACCCCTCTCCCTCCCTCCCTCCCTCCCCCTCCCTCCCTCAGTCCTTCCCTCCCTCCCTCCCTCCCTCCCTCCCTCCCTCCCTCCCTCCCTCTCTAAGCTAGGCGCATGTGCAATTCCATTAGGTTTTTCTAGAAGATTTGCCTATTGGACATAGTTAGGATCAAGGGCACATGCAAGCCCTTACTTTCCCTAACCTTGCCTAACCAACAATTAAGCTATGGGCACATGAGAGAAATATTCGACAAGCCAACAAATAGAAAAAAGGATGATGATGTGATGTAGCATGTACGGCTATCGGAGCCTGCCTATTAACTACTTGCTTATATAGGCCAACATTGTCAATCAGGCAAGATTTGAGCTTCCATTTAGCTTTTACCTACACAAGTGAATGGGCATGCTACCACCTTAGCAAAAAGAAGCCTCTAACTTGACGTATCCTACACATGGGTCTAGGGTCTCTCTCTCTCTCTCTCTCTCTCTCTCTCTCTCTCTCTCTCTCTCTCTCTCTCTCTCTCTCTCTCTCTCTCTCTCTCTCTCTCTCTCTCTCTCTCTCTCTCTGTGGGATGTAATGGCCCATGAGTATCATTTTGTGGGGGGTTGAATCTCGAAGATATTGTTTTGCAAGGGTTGGAGTTTTCTTGAGATAATTCTGCCACGTGGTGCAAATGTAACACTTTCTCCTTCTTTCTTCATTTGGCACATGGATCTCTCTCTCTCTCTCTCTCTCTCTCTCTCTCTCTCTCTCTCTCTCTCTCTCTCTCTCTCTCTCTCTCTCTCTCTCTCTCTCTCTCTCTCTCTCTCTCTCTCTCTCTCTCTCTCTCAATCGAAATGAGGTAGGGTGAGGCCTCACCATGTTCAGATCATCGGCCTTTGTCCTCCCTCAAGTTGTCCCATTGCAACATGTCATCAAGTTGGTCTCTGTATTGGCGCATGCTATCTCACCACTACATTTTGATGGCATGACTATTGAGTGGGGGAGAGAGAGAGGAGAGAGATTGTGTTACCACAGTGAGAGAGAGAGAGAGAGAGAGAGAGAGAGAGAGAGAGAGTCTCTCCACCTCTCATGTTTGGTCTTGTCTTTCATATTGGAAAATTGATTGGTTGTGGGAACCTGCTTTCTTGGTGGTTTTGACTATAAGAGTCTCAAACTCGCTGACTCTTACTGTAGGTCATAATGATTCAGAGCTTGAAGAATGATCGGGCATTACACACAAGATGGTTCTCAGTGAATGAAGATATAGCTAGTGATTAGAACAATGACGAAGGAGAAGGAAGTAGCAAAAGAGTTGTAAGAAGCTCTACAGTTTCACATTGCATGGTTTTGAAGATTCCTAAGTGTACTATGTGGATGATCATGGGAAAAAGTTGGGGACAATTACTACAAGTGTAAATAGTCTCCCTCTCTTCCCTTCTCTCTCTCTCTCTCTCTCTCTCTCTCTCTCTCTCTCTCTCTCTCTCTCTCTCTCTCTCTCTCTCTCTCTCTCTCTCTCTCTCTCTCTCTCTCTAATCCTTGTCCCTTTGTGTGTGATGATGTGCTTTTACCCTTGATGAGATTTAGATGATTCTTATAGCCTGCATATTGGGTCAAAGGTAGCTTTCTCTTTTCTTTGAGTTTAAGGAAAGTTAAGGATCCATCCTTTTGGGCTTAGCTAGTGCAATCCCACCTCCCTCACAGCCTGCTAACCACTTTCCTAGTAGTTGACCAATCTTACCCATGTTTTCCTCTATTAGGCCTTGAGGAGACACATCTTGCAATCATAGAGCAATTTGAATGTCTAGAGGAGTTGAAGGACACTACATGCCATCAGGGAACCTTGGCTTTAGTATGGTGGATGTTAAGTAGGAAGAGATAGAGGGAAAAGAGCCTATGGTGCTTTCACTAAAAACAACAGAACCCTAGCATGAAACCTTTGATAATTTAAGTAGCATGTAGTAGGTCTTCTATTACTATGGCTCATATAACGCGCATCAGCATAGCAGGTCTTGGTGAATCTATTTAGATATCTTTTCCACGTTCTATTAATATTAAACTATGCGAGGTGCTCCACACCTAGAGGCTCCAACTTTAAAGCATCACAATTACTATTGGTTAACACATTTCACGTCTTGATATATATCTTACGTGGCCAATTGAGTCCCACTTATATGATTAATAGTTAATGTATTGCACTTTCATGTCAAGTATTAAAATAATTACTTGATATTTAAAAAAACATGTACCTCATTACGATTCAACATAAAAAATAAAGAAATGATTTAACAACTCTTGCAATTTATTGAGCTCACCATACAAAAGAAAGAAATCAATAACATTGTTTATCTTAACCATACGAATACGAAAATATGAATGAAGGAAAAGTGATTTTGAAATGTCATTGTAGTATCTCAATAACAATGGATATTAAATGAAAAAGAAAGTATATAATGTTATAAATGATTTATTGAAAAGAAAGTCTTCCCTTCTTAGTAGAGTTATTAAAAGTGGATATAGCATGAATAACATGCAACGATGAAGCTGGGACATACCCTCTCCTAGACTGTGTTGCAAATCTTGAAAATAAAAAAGAATTTTAGGAATATAATATCAAATTTATCAATTTTGTACAATAAATAATTTATGAAGAAAGTGAGTAAGTATTACCTAGGGGCATGTGGGATGAAGCTCTAACATTTGTAGAGCAATCAGTGGAGTTTAGAACGGAATTATTGTAAAGTAACGAAACATGACAAATCCTAGAACTCCCACTTGCTCCAATCATTTGGTATTCGATTAGTGTGGGAGTGGAATATGAAGTAATCATCATTTTTTGTTTAACGTAATAGCACTAAAAATATCCAAAATATAGAATTTCTATATACAAAGGAGTATTTCCATTAGTAAATCCATTAGCTGGTAATCTCTCAATTACTCTAACCAAAGTTCTACAAATTGTGTCATCTGTAACCATAGTGTGTAATGCCTCTTGAATTCTCATTTGGTAAGGTGATGCATGATAATATTGAAAAACTATTTCAGCCATCTAACAAAAAAATTAAGAAAATACCATAAATTAGAAAAGTTTAACAAAATTAAAATGTTATGAAATAAGTTAATACATCTCAGAAACCAATGGCATGATCCACTAATATGCCATTAACATATCTTGCCACCCTTTCTTTTTGGACTCCTTCTTGGTCTTCATGCTTTTCATCTTTGACTTGTTCTTCATTATCTTGTGCTCTCTCAAGAAGTTCCTTGATTTTCTTGGCTACTTCCTCTCGTTCACAATTTGATAATCTCTAAGGTGGCTTACCCTTGGACAATGCTTTTTAGCATATTCAAACCAAATAATAAACATTTTTTTATGCAATTACAAAGTATAAAATTTAAAAAAATAACAAAAATATACTTTATTGAAAAAACTAAATATTTAAAAATAATTTAAGAGAGTGTAATACTTTTTTTTGGCAAACATGCAAAAAGAAACAAAATAAAACAAAGCTCGATAATATTGCAAAGAAATATTATGCAAACAAAAAATGAGAAAGTATCTATACTTAGAGCAAGAAAATAAAGATTACAATCATGGCAAATAGTTCAAATAAACATTACACTTATGAGAACTAGTTCAAATAATTTTATGCTGAAGATTGGAAACAAATATTATAATAATTTATATAAAACTTAATTGTACAAAATTTACTATATTGGTTCATTCTTGGAGTTATAGTCTTAGTTTAAATAACTTTTTGTAGAAGAAAAGAAATAGAAGTTATAATAATTTTTGCAAAAATTCTTTGTACATAATATTGATGGTACCATTTACCGTATTATCTTTATGGTGCGCAAATTAGATGCGGTATGCGTGCGTAGTGAACGTCGGAAGGTTCCCAAGAACAAAGAACTCTACAAAAGATTCATAAAAGCAAGACAAGAGTTTGCATGTCATGAGACAAAAATACTAATTGGGTGCAATCTCCCCCCATGCCTTGTGTGAGCGCTTCACAAGGCATATGTTTATAGATTTATTAATCTCCAAGCTAAAAAATAGCCCACTTTATAATTAGCATGCTTTTGGCTTTTGTGTTTGCTTTTGCCCAAATAAAGAGTAAAGCATTTGGGCGTCCAAAAATTGGGCTGTGCCTAAATACAATGTCAAATAATAGAATATTTAAACCGAGCGCCTATGCACATACAAAATAATAAATGTTTGTTAAGCGCTTTAATAAATAAGCGCACCTGAATAAATATTGGTGCCACATCTTTAATCATAAGGTGCTCGCCCATCAAAAATAATAATTCTTCTAGGTATTTTGAATTCACATGTTCGCCCAGTGCTTCCCAATACCACCGCTACCTACTCTACACATCAATTGAAGCATTCACAATTGTTAGAAAATAATAAGATAAAACCCATAAAAGTGAATACCTAGCAGTCTTTAGCTATAAAATAATTACATAGGTTGGAACTTTGTCTTCCTAACCTTAATTTAATTAGAGTGCACTAGTCTAAACTTATAAATGTCCATTAATTTAATATATATTTTTTGGAGTCACCCGCTGTGGAATCACCCACGTGCACATTGAATTAATCTGACACTCGAAGGACAGATGTCCCCATCAACTTCTCGCACAAGGAATCCACCTTGTGTACAAGCCCTAGTAAATGAATATAGTTTTATGGAATCCACCGAAAAACCTCACGGAATCCACCATGGAATATGCCTCATGGCATCATACCCCTAGGATGGGATAGCAATTGTCCTCAATTTCTATTAGCTCAATGTGGAGCGAGCAGTGGGGGGTAAGTACTTAGGTCGCGAGCGTGCATCCATTGGGCTTCTTCAACATAATGATTTTTAAACTTAACCAAATATCTAGATTATCTATGGCCAGTTCTAGTGGTCATAAAGTCAGTGTCTAGAATAGTTTCAAGTTCAAGGATTTTAGTTTCTTTTTCTAACAAAGGAGGGTTTTCATAGACAGGGTGGACAGGTACTTGGCCTCTAAAAGGTTGTAATAAAATGATATGAAAAGTATTATGTATCTTTCAATATTGGGGTAGTTCTAATTTAAATGCATTATCATTGATCTTGTGAATTATTTTGAAAGGTTCATAAAACCTAGGTGCTAATTTAACAATAGGGTGTTTCTCAACACTTTGCAATCTTCTCTTTTCAATGCGTAACCAAACATAATCATCAACATTGAAACTCATGGCCTTTTTTTCCTTATTAGCTTGTTTAGTGTATGATTGTTGGGCTTTCGCAATCGTGTCTTTAACTTGAGCAAAGATAGTAGCATGTATATTGGCAATATCATCAACAGCTTTAACTTTGTTCGACAATGATGTAACATGTGTAGACAATCTATGTCCATAAATTATTTCAAAAGATGTTTTTTGAGTAGCTGTGTGTGGTGTATTATTGTATGCAAATTGAAGTAGATGCAAATGTGTATCCCATGTTTGTGGTTTTGAAATTGTGTATGCACGCAAAAGATCTAGAATTATATTGTTAGTAGCTTCTGTTTGCCCATTGGTTTCAGGATAGAATGCAGATGAGAAATTAATCTTAGTACCCAATTTAGCAAACAAACTAGTCCAAAAATTGTTATAGAATCTAGAATCCCAATAAAAAATAATAACTTTTGGCAAACCATGGTTAGTGAAAACAGTCTTCAAAAATAATTATATAGCTTAAGATGCAGTTAATGTTTTCTTGCATGGTAGAAAATATGCTTGTTTGCTAAATCGATCTACTATAGTCCAAATCATATCATGATTAGCTTGTGTGTTAGGCAAACCGGTTATAAAATCCATTGAATTACGTTCCCATGGACATTCAAGAACTGGTAAAGGCATTAATAAACCATATTGCTTACCATGGTGTCACTTGACTCTTTGGCAACTAAACACTCAGAAACAAAGTTAGAAACATTGGATTCCATTTGTGACAAAAAAAAAACTTCAACCAATATTCTTAAAGTGAAAATAATATCTCTATAGCCTTGCTATGGAGGACAATGAATTTTGTGCAATACAAATGATCTAAATTGAATAGTGTCACACAATCTTTTCTCATAAAACATAAATCCATCATAATAAGACAAAGAATCAATTAGAATCTAGTTATTAGCAACCAATTTGTTTCAATCAGCTTGAAAATTGGGATCATGGTTATAGGTATCCTTCATATGAATAAGAGAATTAAAAGATAGAACGAAAATATTATGGATACTTGGTCTTCTACTCAATGTATCGGCAACAACATTCTCTCGTTCGGGTTGATATTGGATAAGTGGATGAAAACTTTGAATGAAAGCAACCTATTTAATATGACGGTTAGAAATTTGTGGCTGACAAAGGAGGTGTTTGATACTTTGCTCGTTAGTTTTGATCATGAATTCGGATCCCATTAGATAGTGTTTTCATTGACGTAAGACTTGAACTACAGGTAACAATTCTTTATCGTAGGTGGAATACTTCAATTTAGAGGGTTTAAGTTTGCAACTAGAATAGGCTATGGGATGTGAATCTTGCATGAGGACAGCTCCTATTCCTGATTTGCTAGCATCTATGACTACTAGAAAGAATGTCGATTAAAATTAGGTAATTGCAAAACAAGTGCATGTGTTAAAGCATGTTTCAACAAATCAAAAGACTTTTGATGGTTGTTAGACCAATGATACACAACACCTTTCTTGTAAGATACTGCCCAGATAGGCTTTTAGCAGTCCATCAAGAAACGAATCTAAGCGTCGCTACCCAACACTCCCATGGAATGTTTCGAGTTTTGTCGCCTAGGGTTCCCCGAATCTGCCTCGCAACGGAACGCTCATGGCTGAACCCACTAGGATCGACCTGAAATTTGGGCTCCTAGTGGCCAAGGTTTCCTAATGGCATTCTAGCGTCGGCTCTTGGACATCTTACTTTACGCAGAGATACCCAAGCCAAAGCAGACCCATGCCACACTTGGTTCAAAGAGAATGGGAAATGAGAGGGATGCGATGCTCAACCTCTTTGCCCGTAGGGCATAATCCCATTCTAGTCTCCTAAAACCACATGAATCAGGGTTCTATCCTAACAATTTCTAAGGTCGAAGATGGTAAACCTTGTGAGAAGCCTCCCAATTCTCTGGGACCACCCTGTCGTAGGACAGACCCATCGGGGTTCCGTCCACCCGCTTCCCTCAATAGCTTTAGTTTTCTAATTAGGTCCTACCACATTTATGTGTGACACTTAAAATCAGCTTCATTAATTAAGCCTTTTCAGGAACATGGTTCGTTTGTATAACTTATAGCACAAACACGAAAACAGAGCAAGTAATCTATTGACAAACAAGTTCCTTAACTTATCTTCAAGTTAGTCTTTGTCTCCCGCCCATACAGGAGAAATTATGTATCCCTTCTGTCCAACAGAAGTAGTTGGTCCAAATCATATGGCACCATAAATTCCATATCTTTCCATCCCAGCGGAAGATACACAGAATTCCACGAGGGTATTCCGCCCACAAAGATTCCACCCTTGTAACTAAAATTTAGGGTTCTAGGATCCCATCCTGGGTCAGGAAGGGGCTCGTCAAATTCTAGGAACAATGAGGATTTACAGCCAGAGCCCCCTCTGGCACCCACATTTCCTATTGCCTGAGACTATTCCTACTAAGAGACCTTTCGCCTACGGAGCCGGTCCAAGCCTCTTATAGCGATAACCATGACCCCCTTGGAGTAGAGTCTCACCGCTAGCTTGGGGGTAGCCTAGCGCGATCCTTCCTTAATTAAATCCTTTAGGAATCCAACACAACAAGGCATTCAGTCCTAATATTAGTTTCTAGAAAAACATCCATTTATCCCCATGGCAACTTGTCATCACAGACCCTTGCCATGCATTTAGCATAAATCACAAGCACTTGAAAAAATCATCCAAACAACAAACTAACAACCAGTTGAATGTAACAGCATTTAGGATGTTGTTCGATCAACCAATTGTATTCTTCCCAAACAATGGAAGAATAGTCGCAATAATATTTCCATCGCATATCTGCTCTTCCCCTTGGGATCAAAGAGAGATTCTATGTAAAACTTACTTAACTCTTATATGCACAATTTTTAATGTCATAATTATGCCATCCATAACTCCTAACCAATTATTCCTTATAATTGCTTTATCAATGAATAAGCCATATGCAACTAGGTGCAATTAACTTTCCTTAATACATGCAATTTGCAAGCTCGATCTTTTGAATATGTGAGATAAAATTTATCCCTTTCGATGACCTATACTCGTGCATCATAGTATGGGGCCTAACATATCTCGTACGAGAATCAAAACAAGCATATATCAATTTGGAAATACATTACTTACGACCGAAACTGCAATTGGATTGACAGTGATGCCTTTGCCCGAAGCTTCGTTGCTGGTTATGGGATTGCCATCCGCACATGACATTCTTTGCTTGGGGGCCATCGTCTGCAAGTAGACTCAAGAGATTAAGAAGGCGGAATAGATTCGAGATGGGAGAGCGTAAAAGAAGATGAGTAAGTTGAGGATCGAAATAGAGGGAATTGAGCTAACTCTCTTCCTTGCAACCTCTCGGGGTGACTCTTCTCTCTCTCTCTCTCTCTCTCTCTCTCTCTCTCTCTTTCAAGCTCTCTCTCACAATCTCTTGGAGGGGTATTTTTCTCTCTACCTTTCTCTCACAGCCTCTCAGGGTCTCCTTATGCCTCTTGTGCCTCCCCATGCCTCACATTTATAGTGAATTAGAGAAGAGGCTGGTGGCTGAGAATATGAGCTCTTTGTGGAGGGGGATCTTGGAAAAATCAATGATTTGATGCTCAGATAATAAAATTGATGGTTCCATTGGCTCCGAAAGGGGGGTAAAATTCCAAGACACTTGCTTAGAAAGCTCTCAGCTCACTCATTCTTCTTTTTTATGTTCAAAGTCCTATTTTCTGTCTGTAGACTGCGATCGCGGTGCGTGCGATTTCACAAATCCCTTTCTTTATTTTTTTCTTTTGAAAAAATCTCCGAAACTAACTAAAACATCACTTGCCTTTTTCTTTTAAATGATATCCAATTCTAAAAATCTCCATATCTTTTTAGGTTAATATCTAAAATATCTAAAATATTCTAGTCTTGTCCAAAAATCTAATATTTTTAGACCATCCTTACTATACACATTAACATTAGTGATTAATATAGCTCATCTCTCTTGTTCACGCTGTAACTTTCGTGAAGGGTGGCTACGGTCCTTGTCAATCCAAGAAAAATCTCAGATTTACGACTCTTGATTTTTTAACATATATTTTAATTAAATAAAAATCCTTAACTTTATTAACATTAGTTAGTTTTTTTTAACTTTAGTTAGTAATCTTACTAACTTATCAATTGACTAACTAACTTTCGAACTAACCAACTAACTTTTACTGTGTGGAAATATTACATCCTCTCCTGATGAGAGAAATCGAGATGTCCTCATCTCGAAAGAAACCGGGAAGACAAACATTAATGGGACTTAGGGTCTGTGGGTTAGGACCCACCATACATCCCCGGTTTCTTTTGAGATGTCCTCATCTTGAAAGAAACCAGGGAAGACAAACATTAATGGGACTTAGGGCTTGTGGGTTAGGACCCACCATGCATCCGCTACGCTACTCTTAATGTTACAAGTAGTGCACTCGTATTATTCCAATTAACCATAGGTATAAGAGTAGGATTTATTCTCAATTGTGTTACATTTCGATTAAGCTTGTAGGATTTTTAGTCATCCTGATAAGGTGTAGTGGGGGTTCTAGGTCTTCGACTTTGTCTGATTTCTCTATATATCCATAGACTGCACCTGTGTAGCTTCCGTTTCTTGGAGGCTCAATGTCTTCTAGACTTAGGTCGAGGTAGTCTGCTTGGATGTGTCCTAGCTCATTTCAATGGAAGCATTTGCGGTAGGGATATCTCCTACGGATGTGCCCTATCTCTCCGCATGTATGGCATCTTTTACCCTGATCTCGGGAGTCATCTTTGCTACAATTACCAGATTTAAGTTCTTGGACTATTGGATTTTCTCAGAGTAATGCATCTTGTAAGTCCGTTGGATGCATTGCTTCAAGATGGTGGTTCAAAGGAGTGTTTAGGCCATGGCAAAACTTGGATACTTGCTGTGTAATATCCATAGGTGGCGCATATTTTAGTAGGGTTACAAACTTTGAGTAGTAAGCTTCCAAGTTTAATTCCAGCTGCTTGAGCTTGAAAAATTCATTCATTCTCAAAGTCTGGTAGGTTGGCGGAAGGTATCATCTACGTAAAGCATCTTTCAGCTGAGCCCAAGTGACAACATCTTCGAAAATACCTTGATCCTTGCACCATTGCCTCCACCATAACTGAGCTCGGCCAACTAGCTTAATTTTGGCTATCATTGCTTGATCGGTAGAAGCAGTTCCCGAAGCAGAGAAATAATCATCCATCGACTCAGTCCATATCTCTGCCTCTGCTGCGATGTCTATTCCTTCTCCATCAAACTCGGGTGCCTTAATTTGCTTGAGAAGAAATTTATTCTCTTACATGTCAAGATTTGTGGGTGCAGGAGGTGCCTAACAATCAAGCTATACCATTTAGGCTATTTTGTTTAGGATATTTCTATGAACCGTACATTAATCAATCACGCATCATTACGAAGTTTTGCTCTGATACCAATTGTAAGGTGTCGCTCACCGACTGTCCAGCCATGCTTTTAGCGGTCTATCAAGAAACGAATCTAAGCATCACTACCCGGCACTCCCATGGAATGTTTTGAGATTTGTCGCCTAGGGTTCCTCGAATCCGCCTTGCAATGGAACGCTCATTCCCAAACACACTAGGATCGACCTGAAATTTGGGCTCCTAGTGGCTAAGGTCTCCTAACAACATTCTAGCATCGGATCCTGGACATCCTACTTTACGCAGAGATACCCAAGCTGAAGCAGACCCATGCCGCACTTGGTTCAAAGAGAATGGGAAATGAGAGGGATGCGCTGCTCGACCTCTCTGCCTGTAGGGCATAGTCCCATTCCGGTCCCCTAAAACGGCATGAATCGGGGTTCTATCCTAACAATTTCTAAGGTCGAAGATGGTAAACCTTGTGAAAAGCCTCCCAGTTCTTTGGGACCACCCTGCCATACCCGCCGCCCACCAGCTTCCCTCAATAGCTTTAGTTTTCTAATTAGGTCCTACCACATTTATGTGTGACATTTAAATTCAACTTCATTAATTAAGCCTTTTAGGGAACATGGTTGGTTCGCATAACTTATAGCATAAACACGAAAACAGAGCAAGCAATCTATTGACAAATAAGTTTAAACAAGTTCCTTAACTTATCTTCAAGTTAATCTTTGTCTCCCGCCCATACATGAGAAATTATATATTCTTCTGTCCAACAGAAGTACCTGGTCCAAATCACATGGCACCACAAATTCCATATCTTTCTGTCCTAGCGGAAGATACACAGAATTTCGTGAGGGTATTCTGCCCACCAAGATTCCACCCTCGTAACTAGTATTTAGGGTTCCAGGATCCCATCCTGGGTCACAAAGGGGCTCGTCAGATTCTAGGAACAATACAAGATTTACAACCAGAGCCCCCTCTGGCACCCATATCTCCTATTGCCCAAGACTATCCCTACTAAGAGACCTTTTGCCTACGGAGCCAGTCCAAGCCTCTCGTAACGATAACTGTAACCCCCTTGGAGTAGGGTCTCGCCGCTAGCTTGGGGGTAGCCTAGCGCGATCCTCCCTTAATTAAATCCTTTAGGAATCCAACACAACAAGGCATTCAGCCCTAATATCAATTTCTAGGAAAACATCCATTTATCCCCATGGTAACTTGTCATCACAGACCCTTGCCATGCATTTAGCATTAATCACAAGCACTTGGAAAAATCATCCAAACAACAAACTAACAACCAGTTGAATATAAAAGCATTTAGGATGTTGTTCGATCAACCAATTGTATTCTTCCCAAACAATGGAAGAATAGTCGTGATAATATTTCCATTGCATATCTGCTCTTCCCCTTGGGATCAAAGAGTGATTCTATGTAAAATTTACTTAACTCTTGTATGCACAATTTTTAATGTCATGATTATGCTATCCATAACTCCTAACCAATTCTTCCTTGTAATTGCTCTATCAACAAATAAGCCATATGCAACTAGATGCAATTAACTTTCCTTAATACATGCACTTTGCAAGCTCGATCTTTTGAATACGTGAGATAAAATTTATCCCTTCGGATGACCTATACTCGTGCATCATAGTATAGTGCCTAACATATCTCATATGAGAATCAAAACAAGCATCTATCAATTTGGAAATACATTGCTTACGACCGGAACCGCAGTTGGATTGACAGTGATGCCTTTGCCCAAAGCTTCGTTGTTGCTGGTTGTGGGATTGTCATCCACACGTGACATTCTTGGCTTGGGGGCCATCGTTCGCAAGTAGACTCAAGAGATTAAGAAGGCGGAATAGATTCGAGATGAGAGAGCGCAAGAGAAGATGGGTAAGTCGAGGATCAAAATAGAGAAAATTGAGCTAACTCTCTTCCTTGTAGCCTCTCGGGGTGACTCTTCTCTCTCTCTCTCTCTCTCTCTCACACACACACACACACACACACACACACACACACACACACACACACACACACAAGCTCTCTCTCACAATCTCTTGGAGGGGTATCCTTCTCTCTACCTCTCTCTCGCAGCCTCTCGGGGTCTCTTTATTCCTCTTGTGTCTCCCCATGTCTCATGTTTATAGTGAATTACAGAAGAGGCTTGTGGCTGAGAAGAGGAGCTCTTTGTAGAGGGGGATCTTGGAAAAATTGGTGATCTGATGCTCAGATAATAAATCTAACGGTTCCATTGGCTTCGAAAGGGGGGTAAAACTCCAAGACACTTGCTTAGAAAGCTCTCAGTTCAGTCATTCTTCTTTTCTCTGTTCAAAGTGTTGTTTTCTGTTTGTAGACTGCGATCGCAGCGCGTGCGATTTTGCAAATTCCTCTCTTTATTTTTTCTTTTGATAAAATCTCCAAAACTAACTAAAACATCACTTGCCTTTTTCTTTTAAATAACATCCAGTTCTAGAAATCTCCATATCTTTTTAGGATAATATCTAAAATATTCTAGTCTTGTCCAAAAATATAATATTTTTAGACCATCCTTACTATACACATTGATATTAGTGATTAATATAGCTCATCTCTCTTGTTCACATTGTAACTTCCGTGAAGGGTGGCTACGATCCTTGTCAATCCGAGAAAAATCTCGGATTTACAACTCTCAATTTTTAAACATACATTTTAATTAAATAAAGATCCTTAACTTTATTAACGTTAGTTAGTTTTTTTTTAACTTTAGTTAGTAATCTTACTAACTTATTAATTGACTAACTAATTTTCAAACTAGCCAACTAACTTTTATTGTGTGGAAATATTACATTTCTTTAACAATTTCGTCAAAGGAAATGCAAGCAATGAAAAGTTTCTCACAAATTTTCTATAAAAGTTGGCAAGACCTAGGAAAGAACATAACTCATGCACATTTTTAGGGGTTGGCCAATTCAAAATTGCCTCTATCTTTTTAGGATCAATACAAGTACCATCAGAAGAAACAATGTGACCTAAGTATTGAATCTAAGTTTGGAAAAATTCACTCTTATCGGGGTTAGCATACAATTGATTCTCTTTTAACAATTTGAAAACCAAAGATAGATGTTCACAATGCTCATTCTCATTTTTATTGAAAACCAATATATCATCAAAGAAAACAATCATACAATTCTAATACTTCAAAAATATACGATTCATCATATGACTGAATGTAGTTGGTGCATTGGTCAAACCGAAAGGCATAACAAGAAATTCATAATGACCAAACTGAGTTCTAAATGCAGACTTGAAAATGTCAAATGTATCCAATCGTACTTGATGATATCCAGATTTGAGATCTATCTTGCTAAAAAAAGTGGCCCCTTGTAGTTTATCCATGAGGTCATCTACCCTAGGGATTGGATATCTATTCTTAATAGTGATATTGTTTAGGGTACGATAGCCAATGCACATCCTATAGGTATTATTTTTCTTTTTAACTAATAGGACAGGTGCACCAAAAGGAGAACTACTGGGCCTAATGAGTACTTGGTTCATTAGTTCTTCAACTTGTGCTTGGATTTCTTTTTGTTCAATCTGATTGTGTCTATAAGGTGTTTTACATGGTGGCTAAGAACCTGGGATTAAGTCTATTTTATGGTCTTTGGGATGTGTAGGTGGTAAACTAGGTGGTAAATCAGTAGCAAAACAATCTTTAAATTGTGAAAGAAATTGTGCATGCTTAGGATGCATATGATTTTCCTTAGCTTTAATTTCATTCACCCATACTAAGTATGATTTGCTACCTTTTCTCAATGCACGTTTAGCTTGTGTGTGACTAAGTAGGGAAAAATTATCAAAGATGTGCAATCCATGTAATGTGATTTGTTTTCCGTTAGAATGAATTTTCATGGAATGTGTGGAATAATCTGTCGGGATTATGTTTGTAATGCCAAGGCATTCCTAAAATAATATCACTAGCTTGCAAAGGCACAACCAAGAAATTTCTACGCTCAACATAATCACCAATTTTAATTTCTAAATCATGAACTTCTTGTGTAACATTGTATCTAGTGTCTAAGAATGCAGCCTTTATGCAATAACGAGTTGGAACAACAATAGATAAATTCGATTCTTTTACTAACTTTGCAAAAATAAAATCATGCATGCTTCCATCATCATGCAAAACAATCTTTTCTTGACCATGCATAAAACATTTCATCATTAATAATGAATGAGGATTTGGCATACTTGGTAAAGTATCTGAAGCATCACCAATATCATCATCATCTTCAGTGAAGTCTGGCATATCTTCATGGTCTTCGTCTTCAGTCGCTCTCAAGTGATTGATTTGAACAACTTGCTTCTTGGATTGACAGTTCACTACTAAGTGTCCAGGTTGATGACACTTGTAGCAAACTATAGGCTTTGCTTTGGAGACATTATTGTGGTAAGGGTTGTAAATTTAGGTATGTTGGGATTTGACTGGAGAGAAGGCTTAGGGTTTGAATTTGTGTTTGATGGTAAGGCAAGAGGTCAAGAAAGAAGAAGGAACAAAGTGATTTGATTGAATCTTCGGAAGTTAGAATTAAATTGCTTTGTACCAAAGTTACCATTAATAAAAAATTGTTGTGATCACTTTTCTCATCCACGAATTTTATCTTCAGCATCATGCGCTAAAGAAATCGGATCCTCCAAAGACTTTGGCTTGAACATATTCACTTCCACATAGACGTAACCAAGCAAACCGGACATATACTTGCGCTTGTGGATCATCTCAGGAACATCTTCAAAAATTTGAAGTTGTAGTAAGGCACTCCAGAAATGCTCAGTGTATTGCGGAATGGATTCACAATCTCTTTGTTGATGAAGATCCCACTGTTTGATTGCTTTTTCATGGAATTGAGGTGAAAGAAAATTCTGTAAAATTTTCTTTTGAAAGGCCTCCCAAGTATAGGGACAATCAACAGAATTAAATTGCTTTGTACCAAAGTTACCATTAATAAAAATTTGTTGCGATCACTTTTCTCATCCACGAATTTTATCTTCAGCATCATGCACTAAAGAAATCGAATCCTCCAAAGACTTTGGCTTGAACATATTCACTTCCACATAGGCATAACCAAGCAAACCGAACATATACTTGCGCTTGTGGATCGCCTCAGGAACATCTTCAAAAAATTGAAGTTATAGTAAGGCACTCTAGAAATGCTCAATGTATTGCGGAATGGATTCACGATCTCTTTGTTGATGAAGATCCCACTGTTTGATTGCTTTTTCATGGAATTGAGGTGAAAGAAAATTTTGTAAAAATTTCTTTTGAAAGGCCGCCCAAGTAGAGGGACAATCAACACTCTTGTGGACAACAGTTCACCATAATGATGCTTTGTCTGCTAAATGGTTAGTGATGCATTTAAGTTTATCTTTTTCAGCATATTGCTCCTCATGAAAATAGTCATCAAACTGATTGATGAGAGCAAGAACAATTTTGCCGTCACGTTGCCAATTAAAAGTACGGAATTTGAAATTTATTTTACTTATCTTGGCTTCTTTCCTGAGAGATTGTACATCGAGTATCGCGTCAATCGTACGTTGAATAATATCTTCAGGTTGCGCTCCATCTTGATCGACAACGGATCGTTGAAGTGTAGCTAGTTGTGCTTGCAAAATTTGATGTGATTTTCGCTCTTCTTGAAGTTGCATCATAATTAGATCCAATTTTTGCTCCATAGTCGGCTCTGGCAAATCACCTTCGCCCATAAAATCTTCCATGTTTTGATGGGACATCCTGCAAAAATCTCAAACAACCTCACACACTTGAAATCTTGTTAGAAGGATGAGCGTAGCTCAAATTTGGGTTTACAAGGCTTGCTTAAAAAAAAAAAAGGCTTTTGCTTTGACAATCTTGCTTTTCTTGGATATGGCAATTGATTAACGATCTTCTTCCAAGCAAAAAATTCTTCCGCATAGACTGTGTGTGACAGCCTGCTTGCTGTGAATCAACTCTACCAAATTGCAGGTGGGAACAAAGGCTTGCTAGGTCTATGAAATTGGTTCGGGAGTAACACGGTGTGAACACCCACTAGATAGGAGATTGTAGATTGAATTTTAAGCTTTATTAAAGCTTAGAACTTTAAGCTTTAAAGAAAAAGCTTAATAATTTTAATCAATCGTTGCAGGACGGTGGCATGTTCTGGCCGCAATCGATGCCGCTCAGTTCATCCTGTCGTCACTAATTGTTGAATTTTGGAGCTTTAAGTTCTTTTTAAGCTTATAAAGCTTTTAAACTCCAAACTTAATAATCTTCCTTCTGTGCTTCTCTATTACAAAACGACTTACAAAGGATCTTCAAAGGTGGTCCTCTGCCTCCTGGGTGAGGTCCTTTGCAATCTGAGAGCATAGGAGGGGGTTCTTCACCACCACCAGGAACATGCTTGTATTGACGGTTCGTCGCGCCTATAGAGCCCGTTTGTTCCAGGAGCTTTGCCTTCGCGTGAGATATTAAGCGATTGGAAGACCTTGATCTCAGCTTTACTTTGATACCATTGGTGCGCAAATCGAATGATGTGCGTGGTACAACATCTGATTTGCGCACCGCTTTATCATCAACCAAGACTTTCAACCTGTTTGGGGACTTTACTCTTGAAAAACCAACTGGAGGGGAGCTACGAAGCTCTACCCTGAGACCTACGGACCACTTATTGATCAAGCGTTTCAAGCCGAGTGGCCATGGCTACCTCTCACATAGCCAATGTGCAATGCCTACCTTACGGGTGTAGTGAGCTTACCTTGATGCTCGATTGAGTTCCCTCCTCTCTCTTGCACTCCAGTAGTTTCACGATCCTTGTGGCGAGCTCAAGCAACCTCAAGTTGTAAGAAAGCAATCAACCATGGAATGAAATCTAATTGAAATTGAAAATTAACTAAGCTACAACAAAGAATTAACAAATCTATTGCACCAAGACATCCTCATCATGTATTAATGGTTGGGGATTCAAGAATACATGACGGCCATGGCTGAGTGCTTCATAGGCTAAGAAGAAGCTAACTCCAAGAAGATGGTAAAGCCAAGATTATTGAATGATCAAAAGATGTCTTGCCTTTGGCCTCTAGTCCCTTTTGTTCTAACCCTTCTTTCCAAACTTAAGGGCTGTTCACACATGTACACATAGGCTAGGGCTGAATTTACAAAGGCTGGAATTAATCCAAAGTGCAAATATTAATGTTGTATTTTCCTTCATGACAAACCATCCCGTCCTGAAGATGGTTTTGTCCTCAAAACCAAGAAGTAATGGACTAAATCCAAGTCAAGGATGATAGTAATCATGCCCATTCATCTTCCAAGTGATAAGAAAGCACTGTCCATGAAAAGAAGACCTTTTGCATGCCAAACTGTGAGAAAACTGGCTGCTGTCCAAACAGGGCTGATTCACTAAAACTGCCATAACTTTTGATATATTGGTCCAAATGAGGCGTATGAGGTGTAGAAACGAAGTATACACTCCCAAGCATCACCCCATAACATCAAAATCAAATTTTGATAAAGTCAGGACAATTTTATTGTCTGCAGAAATTTCATACAGCAAGCTGTCTCTGCACAGTCACTGCATACTGCATCATATATCATCCTGTAATAACCAAGGAAAGTTACTGACATAAGTGGACGGTTGCCAAGAAGACTCTTCAATGGGCAAATTCTTCCACTTAATGAGATACTCAATGAGAGTACGATTTCTGAGAACTCTCTCTCTCTTTTCAATAATGCTTTCAGGTTCATATATGATCAGTCCTGCCTCATCCAATGGTGGTAACTCTTCCAATACTTGTACATCGGGCCCAACATACTTCTTCAGCTGTGAAACATGGAATACATCATGTATTCTAGTAGAAGATGGTAGCTGAAGTTTATAAGCAAGCTCTCCAATTTTGTCCAAGATCAAGTATGGCCCATAAAACCTATGAGCAAGCTTATTGTTCCCACCCTTTAATGAAGCATAATGCGTCTTGGGCACTTTGAGAAATACCCAATCTCCAACCTTGAAGTCTAAATGTCTTCTTTTCTCATCTGCATAGACCTTCATTACCTCTTGTGCTTTCCTTATGCTGTCCTTGCATTGCCTCATGAGCAACTCCATTCTTTCCAACTCTTCCTTTGCTTGTGGGTTAATGTCTTCATGGAATAAAGCTGATGGAAGTTGGACTTTATACCCATAAAGAGCTTCAAACGGAGACATCCCAATGCTCATGTGGTGCGTGTTATTATAGCAAAATTCAGAAAGGTGGATCCAACGATCCCATGAAGCTTGTGTGTCATGACAATAATGCCTAAGGTACACTTCCACCCAATGATTGACTCTCTCTGTTTGCCCATCATTTTGAGGGTGATAGGCTGTGCTAGGAGTGAGGAAAGTGCCCATAGATGAGAATAGACTTTTCCAAAAGTTGCCCATAAACTTCGAATCACGGTCTGATACTATTCTCATAGGCATACCATGTAGTTTGAACACACCTTCCATAAATTGCTCGGCGACTTGCCTTGCTGAAAATTGGACTTTAGTTGGGATAAAGTGGGCTGATTTGCTCAATCTATCAACTACCACATAGATACTGTTCCATCCATGACTGGTAGTAGGCAATCCCGTTATGAAATCCATGGAAATATCTGTCCATTTGCCCGTAGGTATGGGTAAAGGCTGAAGTAAGCCGGATGGTAATAGAGTGGAATCCTTATTTTGCTGACACTCCAAGCACTGAGATACATACTCTTTAACATCTTTCCATAGACCTTTCCAATAGAAGCTT
This sequence comes from Lygodium microphyllum, assembly GCF_053477565.2. Classification (NCBI taxonomy): domain Eukaryota; kingdom Viridiplantae; phylum Streptophyta; class Polypodiopsida; order Schizaeales; family Lygodiaceae; genus Lygodium; species Lygodium microphyllum. The sequence goes on from NC_141162.1 coordinate 79,037,302, forward strand.
TGATGAACTCTATCAAACGTCTTGAAAAGGCCCAAGTGACCAGCCATTGGCGATGAATGCATCTCTTGAAGCACCTTCAGCTTGAATTTACTGCTGGGAATCAAGTACACTTTACCCTTAAACCATAAGAGGCCATTATGCACTTTAAAATTAGGAAATTCAGCATCACACCCTTGCTGTAATTTCTGTAGAATATGGGCAGCATGCTCATTAAGCACATATTCCTCTTGAATGTCTTCAATCCAATCCTTATAGATGGTAGACACAGTAGATAGACTGCATGCCCACATTCTTGATAACGCATCAGCCACCACATTATCCTTGCCAGCCATGTATGATATTTCAAAATCATATGATTGCAAAGTGGCCAACCATCTCTTTTGCTTGGGAGAAAGATTGGGCTGCGAGAGAAAATATCTCAAGACCCTATGATCGCTTTTGACTTTGAAGTGTGTCCCATAGAGGTAGTGGTGCCATTTCTTGATTGCATGTAAGATAGCAAGCATCTCTTGCTCATAAACATGCATCTCTCTCTCTTTGTCATCAAATTTTCAGCTCTCAAATGCAATGACACCATGCTCCTGTACCAAAACTGCCCCCAAACCTCTACCACTGGCATCTGCATAAATGGTAAAAGTCTTGGAGAAGTCAGGGCAAACTAGTATGGATGCTAAAACAAGCAATTGCTTCAGCTCATTAAAGCTCTTGTCAGCGATCTCATCCCAGAAGAAGGCCTCCTTTTTCAGCCGATCAGTAAGAGGAGCTGCAACATGAGCATAGTTCTTCATAAACTGTCGGTAAAAGGATGACAAACCAAGGAAACCTCTTAATGAAGTGGCATTGGTTGGCGTAGGCCATTCTTTGACGCACTGAACCTTCTTAGGATCCACTTTGATTCCATCTTCTCCCACTATATGACCCAAGTACTCAACTTCCTTTGTCATAAAAGAGCATTTAGTGGCCTTGGCAAACAGTTTGTGTATCCTCAATATGTCAAAGACCTCTTTTACATGCTGCAAATGGTCTTCTTTATTCTTGCTATAGATCAAAATGTCATCAAAGAATACCAAAACTGTTTTAAAGAGCAATGGCTGAAGTATCTTATTCATGAGAGACTGGAATGTGACTGGAGCATTTGATAACCCAAAAGGCATAACCATAAATTGGTAAAGACCCCTCTCCGTCCTGAAGGCTGTTTTAAATTCATCCCCTTCCTTCATGCGTATTTGATGATATCCCGATCTCAAGTCAATTTTGGAGAACACCTTGGCATCCTTCAATTCATCTAAGAGATCATCTATTCTAGGTATTGGATACCTATTCTTGATAGTGACCTTATTGAGATCGCGGTAATCAATGCACATTCGAAAGGAGCCATCTTTCTTCTTTACAAGAAGGACTGGAGAAGCAAAAGGTGATTGGCTTGCCTTAATGAGACCCATTTCCAAAAGCTCTTTGACTTGGCGTTCTACCTCTTCTCTTTCCACTTTGGAGAGGCGATATGGTGGTTTGTTGATGGGCTTTGTATTGGGCAGCAAGTCAATGGGATGATCCACTTCTCTTTTGGGAGGAAGAGAGGTAGGTGGCTGAAAAATATCATCATATTCTTTCAGTAATTTACAAAGACATGGGTCCATATTGTTGGTAGGAGAAGAGGGCTGATCCTCTTCAATCTTGGAAAGAAGAATGGTGAACATACATGCCTTTGCATTTATCTCTTTCTTAACCTTCTTGGGGCTGATCATCTCCATTCTTTTCTTTTCAACTCCATGTAGTGTTACTTGTTGTCCACACCATTTAAACTCCATTTCCATGTTGTTGAGATCCATGGTAAATCTGCCCAAAGATTTCAGCCAATTGCAGCCAAGTATTATATCAATGGGACCCATTTCTAATGCAATTAGGCTCACCGATGTAGTGCACAATGGGGAAAGGGTGATAGGTACATTTGGACAGCATTGATTGCTCTTCTCAAAATTTCCATTTGCCACTTGGATTTTGAGTGATGTAGGCATTTCATGCGTATTCAATTTCAGCCCATTGAGTGACTTAGCATTAATGAAGCTATGTGTACTTCCCGTATCAATGAGTATATGAGCGGTCCTTCCCTTGATTTGACCTTTAAGGCATAGGGTATTATCCCCTCTTGAACCACTCCATGCATCACTTGATATGGCACATAGCGATGGATGTAAATCAGTCCATGAATCATCCAAATAATGACCGCCCGGGTCGAAAGGAAACCCATCCATCGGATCATAGAACTCATCATGGACATTCTCTTCATTTTCATGCGCCTCTTCTTGAGTTGTTGTGACATCAAGCTGAGCCAAGCTTCCTTCAATAGATTCAACATCGGAATCATCCTCGATGATCATGCTAATCTTCATATTTTTGGCCTTGCATTTGGACTTATGATCGGGTGACCATTTCTCTCCACATTTGTAGCATAGTCCTTTAGCATACATATCTTTGAGCTTGTCATTCGATACATGTTTGCCTTGAGTAGGGGCTGAAGTTTTGGCACTTATATCAGTTCTCTTTCCATCAAATCTATTTTCAGCATTAGGTCTGAAATTACTGCTTTGTTTTGCCCCAAAAACAGTAGGAAAAGTGGGTATCTTGCTGTAGGTATTGCTGAAAGTATTTGATGGCTTCCCAATATGCTGAAAATCAGTTTTAGCATGTCCACAATGGCCTGATGTCCTTGGGAACTGCGTAGGCTGAAAAGAATGCCCTGTTTTTGGTTGAAAACCCTTGTATTTCTGCCCATAACGTTCAGCCAATTGAATGGCAGCTTGTAGGGATGTAGGATTCATGGCTCCAACTTCGGAAGAAAGAGTAGGTTCCAAACCAAATATGTATTTATTCAACTTGGCACTATCGGAGACCCCATGAACATACATCGAAAGGTTCAAAAACTGATTTGAGTACTCTCTAATCGAGAGACCACGTTGCTCAAGTGCATACCACTTCTTCTCTAACCACTCTTTTTCAATAGGGGAAACAAAGACTTCAATCATAGCATTTTTCAATGCATCCCAAAACAAGAAGTCATGTCCCATCCTCGCCATATATCTCCACCAAGTGTGAGCATAACCTTCTAGATGAAGGGCTACAAATTTTACTTTGGCATTCTAGGGCCTTGGGTAAAGGGAAAAATACATCTCTAACTTGTCAAACCACTCCTCCAACTCCGTGGGTGAAGGGTTCTCTCCCTTAAAGTTTGAGATAACTATTTTCTCCTTATACTCTCTCTCGTATTGAGGAGGTTGTCCATTATGGTGCTGTGGCCCAAAAGAATTGCCAAAAGATCCTTGCCTAGGATATTCATTATTTCCATGCCCTTGTGCATAAGGAGTCTGTTGTCCATAATGCATACCATGACTTTGTGGCTGGAAATAATGTCCTTGAGGCTGAAAGTACGTGTTGCTCACATTGGGAGGTTGTCCATGGTACCCTTGAGGTTGTCCATGCATAGGTGAGTTGAAAGGTGGTTGTTGCCCATTATTTTGCTGATTCCAACCATGATTTGACATGGGACTTGGCCTATTGGGCTGCACTTGAGTAGAGAAATTATGTTGTGGCTGTCCATAAGCATTTGGGATTGAATTCACATGTCCATGTGGCTGCCCATAAGAGTTTGGGGCTGAATTAACATGCCCTTGCTCATAGCCACCAACATTTGCTTGAGGGTAAAATTACTTGTAGAAAGAGTTGCACCCATGGATGTCTTCATCATGCTTTGAGTTTGTTTGCACTCTCTCTTGAGGATCTTGCCCATGTGGCTGAGAGTGACCCTTTTGTTGATGGAATTGTGGCTGAAGTGAAGTGGACTGAACAAAATCCTTAGCTTTAGATGACTCTCCAACTTCAAATTGGCCTACCACCTTAGGAGTAGGTGGTTTAGGTGGTTCTTCAGCCATATGAGGATGTGGGACATTAAGACCAGCTGTAGGCAACATTTTCTCACCAAGAAGTGCTACAAGCTTGTCAATACCCAACCTCATATCCTCAAAGCCTGATTTCATATCCTTTATGTCATTTGACAATTGTTGAAAACTGTTTGAATTCATTGAGATATGAGACATCTCTATGGGTTGATTGGTAGGGGAGTGGGTGGAACTTGCATCGACCTCTTCGTTCTCATAGTGCATTCGGTAAATGGCATCTTGAGAAGTGTCATGTTCACCCCTTTCCTGTTGATATTCCCTCAATTCTTCATTGATAGTATCCAAAACAGGGTCTCTCTTCTTATTCTTAGCCATGGGTTGATTTCTGTCCTGAATTTCCTGCAGTAGAAAAACTTGATTATCTTCACTTCTAGAGATCCAAATTACGAGGTCTTTGTCTTTGTTCGAAGCTTGAAGAGTCCTCTATCCAACGAGCTATCAAGTGCAGAAAATGGATGAATACAGAAATTTCTGTAAGGGATTTTCTGTTGCTGTCTGAAAATTCCTGCAGGCAGTGAATACCCTGTTCTAGTCAATTAATGACTTGTACCATCAATACCAAGCATGTACCAACTTCATAACCCTGTAGAAGAGTCTCATACATCTGCCCATACTGAAAATGACCTCTGTAATCAGTAAAATGGCTGTCTAACTCAATGTAGACTGCAATCTTTAATGAGGGTATGCATACATACTCTGTCCCAAACTTTAATGCTGAACCATAGTGTCTTTACCATAGGATGCATACATTTTACTGTAGCCATATGTCTTCATACATTTGCCATACATTTGCCAATATCTCAAGAACTCACTGCCCATAAACTCATGCTGTAGGCTGATTTCAAGTGCCTTTGAGATTTGTACCTGCACCTAAACTTGAAAATGCGTGGGATCCGAGACCCGAGGGGTTTGCAAAGTTCCCTCTTGAGCCGGGTTGCGCTCCCCTTCAGGGTCCTCGTCGGTAGGGGAGGGTCACCTCTCTTTTGTCCTACCAACTCGCCCAGCATCCACTTTTCCTCGTGGGCATGTACATGGCAAGTGAATTCTAGCTCTAAAAATCAGTATGATATGCATGGAATAGGAAGGAAATACAATTGCCTTTCATTTGCCCTTTCATGGTTTGCAAGATTGGAATTGAAAAGGCTGAAATGTAAATGAGAAATGGAGAGGTATTTACCTCAGCAGTGACTCACTGCTTACAAAGCTTTTCTCACTTACCAATTGGGTAATGATTTTCTTATGATCAAGAGGCAAAATAGGCAATCAATTTCATGTCAGGGTTAGGCAATAAAGATTGAGTAATGAAGATCAAGAAATTACTGATTTCAGTAAATGAAAGTAGATGGGTAATGCTCATTCATTATGGAAGAGTTTGAGACATTTAGAGATGGCCATTTCAGTAAATTGAAGAGGTTTAGTAAAGACAATGACTGACATAACCTAAAGGCTTCATGTAATGCATTAGGCTATGAATGAAAGCTTTATTAATCCTCTTATTTCTCTTCAACAATTGGAAATGAGATCAGCAATTGGATGTAAAGAGAAATTAAGAGTGATTAGAGTACCTCATTTGATTGATTGGAGAAGAGCATTGTTGATGGAATGACCTTCAATCCATAATGCTTGACATAGGTGAGTTGAGCTTGATAATCCTTCTAAAATCAGTCCAAGAGATCTTCAATCTTCAAGAATAATCCCTTCCTTGATAAGCTTCAGCTTCATTAATCCTATGAAAGCTCCATGACTCCATGAATGCTCCAATTTGCTCCAAATGAGGGTTGATGAAGACCGATTACCTTCTCTACTTGAAGTAGGTTGCAATAGGTAATAGAGAGGGCTTCAATGTATCCAAGAGATCCCGAAATTTGAGAGGGAATGCCAAAATTTAATGGCATAAAAGCTTCATGCTGTCCATTGAATACCTAGACCTCCATTGGCTTCAATCTCCTTCAATGTCGGTCCAATGTTGATGGATTCTTGAGGGGAAATGGTTGAGGAAGCTTCAGAGATGCTTTGCCCACAAAAGCCCCATGATTTGCTTCAAAAATTTCAGGAATCTTTGATGCTGTCCCAAACTGCCATAGCCAGGGTTTTGAAGAAGAGGGAAAACTCCAAAATGGTAAGAATATTGAAGAAGCTTGTGAGAGACCTCTTGCCCAGGGTTAGTAGGATCATTAGCAATGCTCAAAGGCCATCATATCTCTGAATTTTCCACGTAGTAGGGGAGTGTGTCCAGGCGGCGTCATGTAATCCATTCTCATGATAGGAGTGAGAAGAGAAGATCTGATCTTGTCTTCGCCATGGATTCTTGTGGACAGCTTGAAGGAAAAGAGAAGAAACCCTTGTTTCATGAAAAGTAACTCTAACTTTTCCTTCCTCTAAGTCCTGTAACCATTAGTTTGTCCACTTACCCCAATTTTTGGCTCAAATCTTGATCACGTCCTGCTATTTTGGTTGGAGCCTGCCATTTCTTCCATTAGTAATGCCAAGAATCACCATCTTCATCCCTGTTTGTAGCAGACCTTCACATGTAACTCCGGTTTGAAGCCTTCCTGTCCTGTCAAGTCCTGTCACTCAAATTCCTAACTATGGTTTGCTCTCCCTAGCTTAGGAAACTGAATCTAGTACTTGAAAATGACTTCTGTAAGGATCTAAGCTACTGCTCTGATACCAATGTAAGAAAGCAATCAACCATGGAATGAAATCTAATTGAAATTGAAAATTAACTAAGCTACAACAAAGAATTAACAAATCTATTGCACAAAGACATCGTCATCATGTATTAATGGTTGGGGATTCAAGAATACATGACGGCCATGGCTGAGTGCTTCATAGGCTAAGAAGAAGCTAACTCCAAGAAGATGGTAAAGCCAAGATTATTGAATGATCAAAAGATGTCTTGCCTTTGGCCTCTAGTCCCTTTTGTTCTAACCCTTCTTTCCAAACTTAAGGGCTGTTCACACATGTACACATAGGCTAGGGCTGAATTTACAAAGGCTGGAATTAATCCAAGGTGCAAATATTAATGTTGTATTTTCCTTCATGACACAAGTCCTCTCCGTCAAGCTCCATCCTCCATAGCCGCGCAAGAGAAGAGAAGAGAAGAAGAGAAGAGAAGATGAAGAGAGAAGATGGGGAGCTTCTTCTCCACGATCCCTCACTCTCACACACTCCCTCCCTCACTGCCTCACACTCCCTCAATCCCTCACTCAAGCACAAGCAAGAAGGCAAGAAACAAGAGAAGAAGAAGAAGAAGCTTTGGCCACACACAAGAATGAGCTTCTCATTCACTTTTGAACTTTATATGCATGCCCTAATTTTTGGGCGGTCATCCCCACTTTTTACATGGCTGGCCATTAGCCTAGGCCCTCTTTTCCTATTTCCCACCATTCTAACTTATCCCATTTCCGAATAATGCATACAAATTGCACAGGAGTGAGCCTGGCACTCTTTTACAAGGATTTGGGAGCGCTTTCACAATTAATGGTGCACTTTTACTCTTTTCTTTTCTCGAGGCGACATTGAGGCCTTCCGGAGAGGTCGTCATTCAAAATTTTCAGGGTCTAGCCTCCATCAGGGGCACCTTTTCCTTCCTTTGTCCTGTGCCCTTTCAGCTATCACCTTCTTCCATTTTCCCGCTCCTCTGCTCCATTTTTCGATCCTCTGTGCTGCGGTAAACATTACCCCCCTCCTAGCGGTCCCATGGTGCTGGGATGGGGAGTAGTGGGGTAGTTGGGGTTGTTGCTAAGTGGAACTGGTGGGTAGATGATCACAATCAAAAGATGTTGTTGTGAATGAGAGGTGATGGAGTTTGATTTAACGATGACCGGGAGAGATTCCGGCATGCTTTAGACTTCATGAAGATGCTCGGCATTTGTCACACAGTTGTAGCTCCCATTCTACAACGGCTGTTAAACCTGGGGATCTCTAATCATTTGGAGAATATGAGGTTCCAAGATCTATGCCAATGGTGGGTCCATCACTGAGTTTTCCTTCTTCTTGATTTGGTTCAGTCATGGTAGCCATCAGCAGGCAGATGGTCGACTACATCAAGCATGTTGGTCCATCCATCCATCGGAATATGCAGAAGTTTTTCCTGAAGCTATTGTAGTGGTGTTATGTCCGACTCAGAGAAACATTCTTGGGCATTAGCGGATGTCGTGGATGATCTTCTTCAGTTGGGTAGCCATTCACTGAGTCATGATCATAGCTTGTAAGAGAAAGTTGTGCACTCCCTAAGGGGTTTGTTTGTCTCACGGTGTGGTGTAAGTGCATGTGTAGTGGAACTGGGAGATGGGTCTAACCTTGGGTAAGCCCTTGGTAATGTCCCACACTTGAGGACCCAGTTCGTGTGTTGTTGAAGGTGCAGTGCAAAACTTAGGGTGACAAGTCTGGAAGTCCTGCCCTTGATGTTCCCTAAGCATGAAGTAGGGGAGGGGCTAAGTGTGAACCCTAGGTGTAGTGAGTGAAGTGAGCCCTCATGTTTTTTTTTGTGGAAAGAATTGCATATAGGGAGGATGTCCTGGCTAATGCCTATTACCTTCAACCGGATTACGAGTTGGTCGCAAGCATTAGGATAGGAATGCACGACTTTGTAGATATTCTTTAATAGCGGGCCGGGCCTTCAGAGGTGTGGATGATAAGAAAGGATGATTGCACCTTGTGAAGCAGGTATCATTCATATCCTCTAAGATTTCTAAACAAAAGGAAGGAAGCAGGGTTTCCCTCATCATTAATCTAGTCATGGCTCTACTATCTATCCCTAAGTTGATGTCAAAAAAGAGTGGAGGGAGGTGGGCTTCCTCAGCTGTGGATCCCTGCATTAGTAAGAACTTGATAAGCCTAAGATAATTACAAGTGGTTAAGAAGGCTGGATCCGAGCAAGAAGAAAAATCCACGAGGAAGCGGTTGATAGATGGGAGGAGATCCTCTAACCTAAAGACTAGGAATTCCTCGGGGCTCCAGGCGTTAACGTTATATATCCTAGGAAAGTCAAAATCCCCATGAATGTTTCAATCATAGTCAGCTCCATGCCTACGGGGGTAGGGCTGTTGAGAAACACGGATCTAGGGCATGGCTATGGTGGTTCAAAGACTGGAAGAAAACTCATGTAGACATAGACTCAGACACTGATTGTCACACAAGTAAATTAGGTTTCAAGATTGAGACTTGAACTCATAAACACAATCTTGTGTGTGGACAATGACACTGACACTTTACTAAAAAGAAAAGAGTACTATCATTGCATTAAGAAAAGGAAGCAAGTACAATGCTTTATAGGAAGGTAGGAAACTGCAGTAGACACCACTGTGCATATGGGATAAGTAAGCCTGCATGTCCTTGGCCCTGAAGCTCCATACAAAGAGGCTGTTAGTGAGTGTGATTGCTGAATCTCAACACCCCTCCTCAATCACAACTAGAAAAGCACAAAGTGTGTAGAGGCTGTAATGAGAACCACTTGCAAAGTGTGGGCACACCACAAACATGGTAGACACTAGAGGTTGTCGCAGAAAAGGCTAAGTGTGGGGACCAAAATATGATGGACATCCAGAGGCTATAACAAGGGCCTCACAAAGTGTACAAGGACTGTAATGCCAAGTTACATGAGGAGTTTACAAAGCTTATGGCAGGAAGCATTAGGGTAAGGAAATACAAGGCTTTTAAAACAGTCTATCAGAGTAATGAGAGTAAAAGGACTGATGAGGCTTGTCCTTCTGATCCTGGTGGTCTTCATCTTCTTCTTTTGGTCCATGGTATTCTTCTTCTTTCATAGCTGCAAGATAGGCCTTTTGGGACCTCTTCCTAGCATGACAGAACTTCTTAGTGTGTCCGGTCCTTTTGCAGAAGTCACAGAAGAGCGGTTCCTTTTTACCTTTGTATCTGTTGTTTACATATAACATTTGTTCATCCTTTGAAGTGCTAGGCTCTTCTTTGGTTTTAAGTTTCTTTTCTTCCTCTAGCAGAGAGGCTTTAATATCAACAAGTTGAGGATCAGGCATATTGGTTAGAGTGGTTGATACATTATCATAGGCAGGAGGCAAACTTTTTAACAAGTCATCAATACAAACATCTTCATCCATTTTTAGCTTTATCCCTGCAAGTTGGGTTAGGAGACTTTCCATGTAATTTAGATGGGATGCCAGGGATGTATGAGGCTTCATATCAAGTCAGAAAAATTCAATCAATAGACCATACTTAGATGACTTTGACTGTGCACCAAATAAGGTATCCAATTTGTCCCAAGTGTCATGGGATGTGTCACAGGCATCCACATGATGGATGTAGCTGTCATCCAATTCTAGCTTAATGATGGCTTGTGCCTTATCATCATTCTTCTACCAAATAACTGCAAGGTCCGCATCTCGAGGTTTCTTTTCTTTGCCATTTGTGATGGCCCAGAGGCCCTTCTTCATCAGGATGAGCTTGATGCGGGTTTGCCAGGTGTGAAACCCGACTCCCTTGAACCGAGCATTTGGAGAGTCTTTTTCCATGTTGGATGGTTGGGGCAGCAGCAAATCAGCTCCAAGATTCTCAGATTTTACAAGTGAAAGAGCAGATTACAATGTGTCAAGAGACACAAGTAATGATAGTGTGAAAACACACTATGTAGAGACTTGATGTTGAGCTTGAATCTTCCTTGCTCGGGGTCGTCGATCCTTCTTCAATCTTCTCAGGTCCTTCCCCTCCTTGATTTGGTGCTGGGACAGTAGATCAGAGTGGCAGTGGGTTGTTCCAGGTGGCAGGAGAGAGAAAATGATGAGATTTTTGAGCTTTGATGAAATTGGCTATGGTTGACAGTTTAGGGTTTCAGACAGGGGCCTGGTTTTTTGCAGATTGCAGGAGCTGTAGTTGATCATTTTGAAAACTTTTTTTATAGAAATGAAGCTTACTTCAAGCTCTTCAAAAGCCCTATCCTCCTTGTCAAGATCACATCATGTACGGCGTGCGCAGAGCGGACGAATTGATCAGTGCAGATTTCATTAGCAGCCACGAATTTTGACAATGCCGTGCTGGTTGATCAACAATGTGGATGATTTTTGTGCCAGGAGGGAGCGCCCTAAGTAGAGGAAGATATGTCTAGAAGAGAGTTCATGAAGATATGCTCTACAGAGAGAGACATGAAGGCTCCATGGAGGGTATGTCATGCAGGTCACAGTTGAAGACTATGGCAGTGACAGAGAATTTTCACAATGCTGAGCTTCAGATAGCCAAATCTCATGGATTGATGTGATATAGGGAAGTTTTGTGAGTTGGGGAACACTTTTCCAGAAGGAAGTTCCAAGAGATTTGACCTGTGGAGTGAGATATAAGCGACTCAATCTGACAGGGTGCTGCTGGCTATGGCTGCCATGGAAGCTCAAGTGAAGGTAGAGTTGGGAGATGAAGTCATGGGATGAAACTGAGCTGCTGACCAAAGATTAATATGAGTTGAGAGAGAGCAGAGGAGAGCTAAGCCGAGCTGAGCCATGCCCGACTGGTCTCTGATACCATGTTGAGAAACACGGATCTAGAGCATGGCTATGGTGGTTCAAAGATGGGAAGAAAACTCATGTAGACATAGACTCAGACACTGACTGTCACACAAGTGAATTAGGTTTCAAGATTGAGACTTGAACTCATAAACACAATCTTGTGTGTGGACAATGACACTGACACTTTACTGAAAAGAAAAGAGTACTATCATTGCATTAAGAAAATGAAGCAAGTACAATGCTTTATAGAAAAGTAGGAAACTGCAATAGGCACCACTGTGCATATGGGATAGGTAAGCCTGCATGTCCTTGGCCCTGAAGCTCCATACAAAGAGGCTGTTAGTGAGTGTGATTGCTGAATCTCAACAAGGGCATGTAGATGGGGTTGTTGCGTTCTTCAGGGAGCGAGTTGCAGAAGGTGGTCTAGGCATCAAAATTGGTATCTTGAATCCTCCTCCGCCACTTCGGTTGTGCCTTGTAGCCTTGGACGGTTTTGGGAGCCCTGTTTACCTTGTCTTGCCAGTAGTTTGCAGGCTCTTGCCTCCATCTGGTTATTATGAGGCTTCCTTCCTCTATCCACCTATTTGCAAGATCATTAGCCAGATCCTTAATCTTGGCTAGAATGCCTAGAGGCAACGCACGGTCCAGAGAGCGTGGATAAGCAAATGAAAGCTCAAATGGTCTCGTCTGGAACTCCCGTTCACACCATATGACCAATTCCTAAGGCCAATCAATAGGATTGGGATCCCCTCGTAGTGGCACTGGCTCTTCAGGGAATTGTCTTGGCAGTGACCGTGCTCTGCGTTGGACTTCCTCTGCCAATTCTTGTCTTCTTCTTCCGGCTGCCACAATGCGCTTGGGCATGTGGGCATCTTCGGGCTCTTCAGGCGGGAGGTCTGGTAGAGGCGGATTGGGCATTCTTTGTTGCTCTTCTTCAGCAACTTGCTCAAATTCTAGACCCTCTTCGACATTCTACTTGGCCACTGCTGAGGCCACTTGTGGTGGTGGTGGTGGCTGCTCATGTTCTTTGAACCCAAGTTCCTTAAGCTCAATAGTGGGGAGAGGCCGTCACAGGGTAGGTAGTGAAATTGCTGCTCTTTTGTGATTCCTGTGCCTGTTGGAAGCTCCCGTTCTTGAAGGCCATACCTTAGTGCTCGGGTAGTCAATTCTAGCTTCCTTCTTACCTTCTCCACTGAATTGTTGCCCTTCGCTTGGGTGAGACGTAGTATTGTGCTGAGGAAGGCTTGCCTTTGTGCGTTGGCGCATACATCAACAGCTTCTGCCTTGGACTTGGCAAGCACTCTCTCACACTTAGCCATCACCAAGTGTTCCGTTAATTGCCTAACTCTTTCAAAATTGTTCTTTTCCCACTCGTTGGGTCTCTCATCCATCTTCTTTCTTCCCTCCTCCAGCTCACTTGCCAAAGTGGTCACCACCTGCTACTGCTCATTTGTTAAGAACCAGAGTTGGTTCCTCTCCCTAGATTTCTGAGCCTCGGCAATTTCTTTTTCTTGATTTGCAATGCTAAATCTCTGTTCTGCCTCAGCAATTAGTTATGACTTTTCTTGCACAAGCTGCTCGTGGCTTTGGATCTCTGCAAGGGGCAATCTTCTTTCTGTGAAGGCCATGGCCGTGAGGGCCTCTGTGTCTCCCTTGGCAATCTCCAATGCACCTTGCAGTAGTTGTGCCTCATGTTGCAGCCTTTGTGCTTCTGCTGTGGGGATTGCCGGCCTTTCCTATGCTAGGAACTCTATCTCTCTCTCTAGTCTGTCTTGTTGCTCAATTCCATAGCATAGCTGAAAAGCTATGGTATCCTCTTGTCGCTCGCTCGGCTCGCCTTCTTGAGCTACTATCTGTCCGTACCTTTCTAGTTTGGCAGTTCTTTGTTCCAGGTCAACATACTGCTGCACTAGTAACTTTAAGCTCCGCTGCTCTGCCACCAAGTTTTGCTCTTCATCTTCCAACCTTTGTCTTAGGCGGCTCTCATTGTCCTGGGCTTCCTTCGTTTTTTCTTCTAGTTGATCTTGTAGCACTTTCACCTCCCTTTTTCGGTTGGCTCCTTGCTTTGAAACTTCTAGCCTTAAGGCTGCCAAAGTTTCCTTTTCTTTTTCTAGCTCCACCAAGGCCACGTTCTTTTCTTCTTTCGCCTTGTCGAATTGTGCTAGAAGCTCAGCCACATAAGTGTCATAGTCTGGACTAGGTGGCATGGGAGTAGGGGCTGTAGTGGTTGATGCCTCTAGCTTTTGTCGTTTTGGATCTTTCCTGGACTCGGTATCTGCGGCAGTGGGTCTTTTCACTCCGGTTTTCGGTACAATCTTAGCCACTTTACTAACAAGCATCTCCATCATGCTCATCAGTTGGGCCATATCTAGAGAGGGCGTGGGTTGCGGGGCGGTTGTGGTGTCAGTTGGCACCGGCACGACGGAGGAAGGCAGGGGGTGCAGCAGGGACTTGCCCTTGCCTACAACCATTGGAACCACTTCCACATTGCCACTTGCTTCAGCCTCATGATGGGGACTCAAAGGGTCGATCTCTCCTCCCCCATTGGTTTCTTCAACAGATCTGCGAGTGGCCTCTGTCAACTCAGCTAGTTCTTTCATCCTTAACTCGTCCGCTTCCTCCTCTACCCTTCTTTGCCTCTCTTCTTCTGCCCTCTTTAATTCTTCTTTAACTCTTTCGAGTTCTTCCTCTTCCTTTTTCCTTTGTTCCTCCTCCGCACTCCTTGACTCTATTTGAGCCCTCTTCAGAGCCCTCTTCACCTCGGCTCGCTCTTGTTTGCTTGGTCTTTCTTCCTTCTTCTTCTGGCTCTTGTCAGTCTTCTTTTGCTTCTGTGGTTTAGCTACTTGAATGGGTGGTACCTCCGGCTCTCCTTTGTCGATTATTGTGTTTTCACTCGAGCCTTCTTCCTCGCGATGAGGTGAGCTTCGGTGCACAGCTTGCTCTTCACCTACGCCGACATCCTTGATAGCCTCATCGATGATTGTTGTCAAGACACCTCCGTATCTGATTGTAGAGGCTTTCGAGGTTGGTTTTTTTCTTACGGATCGTGCGGTAGAGGCAGGAGACTCCCCCCCAGCTGGTGCTGCGACTGGAGCCAAGAGTATGGTTGAAATCTTGATAGTTTTCTGGACAAAGCTGTTCAAATCCACCTCCTCTAGAACTCCTGCAGCGATGCTTTCCAGCAATGACACCTCGATTCTGTTCATTAGCGCGTTGTATCTGTGTCCTGAGAAAAGGGCATGGACCATTTTAGCTTGCATCCTTGTCGCAGGGTCTGGAATGTCAGCCAAACTGATTCCATCCACTGTGTGCACATCCTCTTTTTTGACTCCCATCATGGCATACACATCTCTTTTTGGGCGCCTCTCCTTCTTGGACACAAGCCCCAGGGCTTTCCCGATAATAGCTGCATTAAGGGGCACTTGCACCCTTCTTTGCTGGTCACCAGTCCTTACTGTGAATGTGCCACAGCTCCTTCCTTCATCAAAGCTCCTTAAGAAGTCAGTGCACATGTTGTAATCTACAGCTTGTCCGACCTTTTCCGCGTACTTCCGGAGGTTGCATTTGTCCACCAACTCCTTCATGGTTGGCTCTTCCAGGATGGCTTCATCTAAATTCATGGTATACTTGAATGTGAGCTGGCTAAATCCACGTGTCTCAACATTGATTCCATACTTTGTCAGCTCCTCTTCAGTGAATGAAAGTTTAGCTTGTCCTGCCATGTTAGGTGCCTATCATTACACCATGCCAACATTAGCGTTATGAATTGACTCATCACTAACAAAAACCCAAGAAGGAATGCATGTGACAATTTTCGATGCTGCTTCAGAGGCATGAAACTTGGGGATAATTCAAAAGCAACATCTATTTCCTCCTTGCATTCTTTCCTATTTGAATTCAGTTGACCATTTTCATCCATTGTACATCTTGCTACATCACTTGGCTCTCACTTTTCTCCCCCCCTTTTCCTTAAGTTTTAAGGGAATCCTTCCCAGGATTAGCAAGGGGAGAAGGAGGGCTCACATGGACTTTGTGGGGTGAGTTACTTGGCCAACAACCAAGTATAGAGGTTAGGGTTATATTCAAGTTGGGCATGACGATCAAGTTTACATGGTCGTATGGAAGCTTGGGTGATATAGATCAAGACATCATGAAAGATGTCCCCGAAGTTGAGGCGACTAGCAACGTGCAACTCCTCTTCCATAAGGAATTGGTCAATGTAAGGGTGAGCCAACACATGGTCATCTAAGTGTATGTTGCGTGTAATGGCCAAAACCCTAGACGAAAGAGGTGCCACATAAGTAGGGTCATGTTCAATTGTTTTGATTGCCCTTCTTTGCTCGGCATTGGTCATGATGCGACAGCCTCTTTTCTCCAATTGGAGTCGCAAGGCATACCACAGTTGTAAGAACAAAGAAGCAGAGCTGGCAAGCTGCGTGAGCTCCTTCAGGTGTAGAGCGAGCAGGCTTGCGGTACGAGGTGATTAGTCTTCTGAGAACAGCTTGCTCCTTCGAGATTTCTCCATTAGCGATTAATTCGGTGGCAATTTTGGGAAATTTGATGGTCATGAACTCGTAGTCTTCCCAAGTGCATGACAACACACAAACATCAGAAGCAAGGGGTTCATCAACAAGTCCTAGGTCAAGCCTCTTATAGCTCCTAGCGAATGTGGTGAAGGTGTTATCTAACTCCTTGATGCATGTCACTACGTCATCCCCCGAGGTCTCAGCAAGATCCTTGGCCACTGAAAGGAAAGATCGTCTTTCATATGAAGGCCTAAGACCTGCTGGTGGTGATGGTGCAATTGGGCTGGATAGTAGTGACTTCATTGATGGCGTATCGTGTCTAACTCTTCTTCACTCTCGTCTCCAATAGACCAGCAGTCCTCGTACTCCTCATCATCAGAGTCTTGCCCCTCTGACTGCTCGTCATCCCCTAGGTTTTCCTTTCCAATCTCCTTTTCGTTAGTGACTAAAGCCCAATTGTAGAACAGGTTAAGATCGTGAATTTTGGTCCATTTCCACTCAGGCTTAGCCAAGAGATCACTTAGGGGTTTTAGATTGGCAGCCATGTTGCCCTTCACTTTATCGGTCAGGTACTCTATGATTCCCTGAAGCTTGAGCTTGTTGGTGGGGATATGGAATGAGACCGGTTTCCCTGGGTTATGTGAACTTCCTACCATCATTCAGAGTGGCACGATGGGCTCCCTTGCTGGCATGCTTGGGGATTTAGCAGCTTGCCTATATAGCTCTTATTCATCTGAGAACGGTAGGTCAATGGTTGCCAAGACATGCATCCAATCCCGCTTGTCCTCAGGGCAAGAGATGTACTTGGTTAGTGACCCATAGGGTTTGCTTGCATGTGCATCACCTTTTAGCATGGTTGAGATAGCATCAAGGTCGGCTGGGGTAGTCTTCCAGGTATCCATCTCAACCCTTAGCGCTTCTATTCTATTCCCCAAGAAGATGAGATTGTTACCCCAATCTTCAATAACTCATGCGTTCCTCATCCAGGGTCGGCCTAGTAGTATGTCATAGTCCACTCCCTTCATGACAATGAAGTTCACCGAAAACTACACCCCTGCGACCTTCATTGGCCAATTCTTTAGGACCCCGAATGGTCTGACCTTCATTCCGTTGGCCAATGTGACATTGAACCTAGCCGTTTCCATAGGTGGGTTTCCCCAGGCCTGTAGAACTGCGTGGCTCAAGACACTGACACTAGCACCTGTGTCTACAATTCCTTTTCGTGTTGCATCTCCCAAGGCTAAGATAGGTAAGACTGCATGCATCTCAGTGCCTTCCCAGTAAGCATTGACGTACAGTGACCGAACTGAGTGTAGCGTTAGGCTTGGAATCTGTGTGACTGCATCCTGCTCTTGCAAGTTAGCGGCAGTATGCTCCTCTTTTCCCTCCACCCAGTGCTTTAATTCTTGCCATAAGGAAGGGTGCTGCCGAAGTAGATCTCCTAGGCTCAAGGTTACTGGAGTGGTTACTAAAGTGGTGAGGAGGTTGCTGGGTGGTTGCCTTCCTCCTTGGTCAGCATCCTTTGGCCATATGTCTTTGTTAGCTTGTTGACATGCTTCTTCTTGGTCTTGCCTCTGTTGCATCTTACGTGGTGTGGGTACGTTCCCCAATTGAGGCCGCGATGGTGAGACGGGAGTACTCGCACTAGAGAGGTCTTCAATTTGGTCTTCCAGTATGGGCTCTACGTCCTTAAGGTGTTCTTGGGCATCCCTGACCCAATCTTTGACTTTGGCTATAGCCTGGAGTTATCGTTTCGGGTGGGGGTATTCCCCTACCTTGGCACTTCCTAGTTCTGCTGTCTTAGGAGCTGAGGTCTCTGCCTCTGCATCAGTGACTCTCTTTCCCGTCACTAGCGTTGTAGCTTCCTCAGTCTTAAGGGTAATCTTTGCGTCTATTCTCTTTCTCCTTCTCCTTTGGCTTTTCTTTCCCAACGAGGCTGCATCCAGGTTACTTGGCCTAGGTGCAATGAGACGCCTGTTTGTTTTTTCTGTACTCGTGTCATGACATGTAGTGCGATGGGCATATCCAGACTGCCAAAGGTCTCCACACCGAACAACCCCAAGGGTACTAAGGGCATGTTGACAAAACTAGTTGATGGCTTCCGTCTAGGACAATCAAGAAATAGGTGTGTGATTCCACATTCGGTGCATCAAAGGTTGGCTTTGTCCTTATGTGCCTATTCCCTTTCTGGGCAGTGTGATGAAATATGGCCTAGATGACCGCAAGTCCAGCATGAGATTGGATCTTGGCTTGGTTCTCCAAAGCCTTTGCCTCTTCCTCTACCTAGTGCCATTACCGGTACTGGTCGATAATCCATCAGGACTGGATTGCCTTCCTCATCATAGGATATGTATGGGTTCACATAGGTCTCCTCTTCACTAGGTTCTTCCACATAGTGAACAGGAGCGTCACTCGATGGATGGGTTACATAGAGCCCTGGTGGTGTGGGTATGCCTGTTGGGTTCATCTCTAGCCTAGAAATGGCCAGTCTTGCGTCATTTGGTGCTAGAAGGGCCAACTGGGCTCCCCTGCCAAAGAGGTTAGGTGGCCTACTGCCTAAGTATGGAGGGTTGTATTGCTATTCATATGCGAATCTCCTTGGCAATCTACAATGTAATGCGTCATGACCAAACCTACCGCAGTTCGCGCACTGCCTAGATCTAGGATCTTGGCACTCAGCTGGGAGGTGGTTACCACCATAGTGTACACACTGCACATGTGATCGCACATGCTTCCTCATTTATTCTTGCAATCGTGCAAGCTCCATTCTTACCTTAGCCAGCTCCTGGCCTTGGTCAACACTCTTTCCCTTATCCCGTATGCTAGAGTTCTCTCTCTCTCTCCTAAAGCCGTTGTCCGCTCTGGAGCTCTCTGGCTTGTACTATCCCGACTGGTGTTCCTCATGCTTTGCTCCCTAAGGTGATCGTCCACCCTTATTGCCTCTTCAAAGACTCTAGCTAACATGTCTCGGTGTAGAGTGGAGTTACTAGTCAAAGCCTTGTAGAGCTCCTCGCTTCGAATTCCATTTATAAACACGGTAGACACAACCTTCTCGTTAGGTCGCTCATTAGCAGGGATCCTCTTGAAGAGGCTACACACATGAGTGACATAGTCCCTTACATCTTCCTTTTCCCTCTGATTGACATTCATCAATCAGATGATGAGATTGTCAGAGATCTCTTGATAAAGAGGTCCTTAAGATGGGCAAAGTTCGTGCGCTCAGCTGCATCTAGACTAGTGTACCAAATTCTCCCCTTATCACTTAAGCACAAACCGAAAGCTTGAGAGCATTGTGCAAGGTTCGTGAGACCATTTACTTTGCAGACTTGTTCAAATTTCTCCACAAAACTATATGGGTCATTGCTAGGTTCATACTTGTCTAGCTGCTTTGCTACAATAGGGATCCTAGATTGCCCCTTTGCCCCTTGCGTGACCCCTAATCCCGAGAGTAATGTTGTGGCTAAGGCTATTGCGCTCTGCTCATCAGCGGACGTATTATCCATGAGCCACTTGGCTACAAGTTCACTCAACGATAAGCCAGCCTCTGCTGCTCGCTCTCTCTCTGCATTTGGTCATGCTTTGGCTACACCAGCCAAGGCTAGCACACGCTGGGCCTCGTACATGTCTACATCTTGTTGGAGTTTTCTAGCCTTTTGCTCGTGGTTATAGGCAATTATGCTCTTTAGCACATTTCTAATCGCCTTTCTTTCCTCTTCTAGGTTTACTACCACTTTCTCTACTGGTCTGCCTTGAACTACTGTCCTAGTCAACAAGTTGTACTCATTGACTAACTCCTGCACTAAGACTGGGAATTCTCCCAAGTCCAATCGGTCCTCTCCTTGTCCGCCCCGTGATTCTGGGAGTCGGACGGGCTGGTCCGATTTTGGGAGTCGGAAGGGCTTGTGCGATTTTCACAATAGGAACAATGGTCCATTATCACTGTTGATCCGATTTTGAGACTTGGACAGGGTGGTCAAATTTTACTTTGATTCGATTTCCCTAGTCGGACAGGGGGGTCCGATTGTGGCGTTAGGACCAATGGTCTGATTTCGGCACTAGATCCGATTCTCGCAGTGGTCCGATTCTGGGAATTAGATCAAACAAAGTGGTTTGATTCTCGGAGTCGGACAGTCCGACTCCAGAAATCGGGTGGTCCTATTCTGGGCTGGTTTGACGGCACAGACGACGGCCCGCGGGTTACGCGCGATGCTTCAAGGTCAACGCCTACTCCATGGAATCATCCCGTGCCTTCCAAATATATGCAAAACAATAAAAGGAAATGCCAGGCAATACCTGGAATCACTGTGGCGCTCGAATCGATCGACACTCGAAAGATCTCCCTATAGCTCTCTCTCTCTCTCTCTTTCTCTCCCTGGCTCTCAAGCTCACTCTCTTCTCACAAGGCAAAATGTCAAATTTGGTCTTTTCTAGTTTCCTGCGCCTCTTATTGCCCCATCCTAGCCTGCTGTAACCTCAAAAACTAATCCCTCACATTCTTCCAGCCAGAAATCTAAATCTGTGCCCCTATTTCCAGTAGTAGTAGAACCCTTTTGTTTCCCTTCTTTTTCCTATCCTAATCTTAACCTAATGCAACAAAAATCAAAACCAGAGATGGAGATGGATGGTCCTACTCTAATATTCAACAACAAATCAAAATACTTACTTGCTCCAAGGATCAAAACCTCCTAAATCTCCTAACTATCTTGAGCACCGGATCAGGCTGCAAACCCTACTTCTATACTCGATTCGATGTGCGCGGCGCTCAAGGCTCGATTCTGTCGGTCTCGACAATGGAACCAAAATGGAGGGGAGCTACGAAGCTCTACCCAGAGACCTACGGACCACTTATTGATCAAGCATTTCAAGTCGAGTGGCCATGGCTACCTCTCACATAGTCGATGCACAATGCCTACCTTACGAGTGTAGTGAGCTTACCTTGATGCTCAATCGAGGGACATAGCCGTGCAAGAGAAGAGAAGAGAAGAGAAGAAGAGAAGATGAAGAGAGAAGATGGGGAGCTTCTTCTCCACGATCCCTCACTCTCACACACTCCCTCCCTCACTCCCTTACACTTCCTCAATCCATCACTTAAGCACAAGCAAGAAGGCAAGAAACAAGAGAAGAAGAAGAAGAAGCTTTGGCCACACACAAGAATGAGCTTCTCATTCATTTTTGAACTTTATATACATGCCCTACTTTTTGGGCGGTCATCCCCACTTTTTACATGGCCGGCCATTAGCCTAGGCCCTCTTTTCCTATTTCCCACCATTCTAACTTATCCCATTCCCGACTAATGCATACAATTTGCACAGAAGTGAGCCTGGCACTCTTTTACAAGGATTCGGGAGCACTTTCACAAATAACGGTGTGCTTTTACTCTTTTCTTTTCTCGAGGCGATATTGAGGCCTTCTGGAGAGGTCGTCATTCAAATTTTTCAGGGTCTAATCTCCATCCGGGGCACCTTTTCCTTCCTTTGTCCTGTGCCCTTTTAGTTATCACCTTCTTTCATTTTCCCGCTCCTCTGCTCCATTTTCCGATCCTCTGTGCTGCGGTAAACACCAACATATAGTTGACCATGAGTAAACACCTGGGTCTTCAAATATATCCCCAAACATGATAATGTTTGGCCTTGAGATTTGTTGATTGTCATCGCAAACACCAAATGGACAAGGAATTGTAAATGTTTCATTGAGAAAGAAAGCTGTATTATAGTTAGGATGAAAGTTATTCTTGGGATAAATACTATGTCCTCAACATTGGTCCCAACAATTATCTTTGCATTAATAACCTTGTTGTTGAAAGCCTTGCACACAAGTCTAGTAGCATTGCATAGACCTTTAGAAGGATTTAGGTTCATGAGTAATATTATTGGAGCATGTACTTTCAACAATAAGATACGAGGAGGAATATCTCCACCAAGGTCAAGGGAGTTTAGATATTCCATAGAGTAGAGAAATGAGTTTTTTTCCATCCTCTTCACAAAATCAACACTATAGTATTGCTTAACCTCTCCTGGCATTAGGTGCAATGCATGGGTTATTTAACATTTCCATGTCATTGTTTCGAGGTGCAAGAATTGCACGTTCACTAAAAAATGACATGTAATCAATCATGCAATCAATATATTCATAGAAAAAATTGATCAAGTTTTGCATTGACCCTCCCTTTGTTTAATAGCAATGAAGATGGAACTTGCAATATGTTATTACTCTATGATAAACCCTTTCCATCCTCGATGTCTTGCAACCATGTAATAAAGTAGTCTTGATCTGATATCACATGCATATTTTGTGTAAGTCTCAATATATTAAAATACTGCCACAAAGTGGAACAACATATAGCTACACCAACAATATCCTCATGAGTACCATTTGGTACAACAAGTAATATTTGCCCAAAATCTTCACCTAGTAGAACAACTTTATCAACAAACAACATATTGCACTGCATTATATCCTTTTAAGTTCTATCTACTAACTCAAAGGGTGTCGATGCAACATAGGAGATTCATCCCAACAAAATAAGACTTGCCTCTTTTAATAATGCTGCAAGGTGACTTTGAACATATATATTGCATGTAGAATGATTATGTACTTGCAATGGAATTTTGAATTTTGAATGGGTTGTACACCCATGTGGCAAAAGTAGTAATACTAAAGGATGCTATAACTATGGCAATGCAACCTTGATTGTGAAGCTTTGTAAGTCTAGAACCACCCGGATCATCTAAGTAAAATGGTTTACCTAAACTACTATCAATAGCATTCATTATTGCCAGAAAGAAATTCCTTTGTCCATCATTTAACATAGCTTCCATAGCTAAATAAGTTCTCTTTTGTTCTAGCTTATCATAAACACACTCATCAAGGATTAGAGGGTTTGCATAGTCTTGCATTACTACCTCAGGTAGTCCATGGAAGTTTGTTAAACTGCATCCATGTTGGCCTAAATTTTTTTGTATATGCATCAAGGTTTGATTGCTTTCCTTATCTTTCACGTTAACATTCTATCTATTTTGCAAAGATGATTGATGTGCTATATCCTCCATCAATGGCACTAAAAACTCTTCCCAAAGTGCACCAAGTTGGGCAAGTGAACAAAGTACCAGGATGGATATGAATAATTTTCTAAACTAAAAACTTTTTTGCATTAATGCACCGTCACACAAGCACATTTTCCATTCAATATCTGTTTCCAACAATCTGTTTGCCATGCAAGCCTCCTTAAAAGTGGGATACATCACATTATCAACTATACGCAATGCCTAAAAGGAAGTGCATCCCTTGCATGTAGCGAGTAATAAATGCAAATAATATTTTTCTTTGCATGTAGATGCAACAAAATATATCCAACCACACATATTTCCTTGCTTTCTCTTTGTCCACATTTTTTATGTGCATTCCAAACCCAATGCATTGGAAAGTCCTAATAGAGAACTATATTAGCATCTAGATGTAGATGATTGCAAGTAAACCATTCAGTGAGAGTAGATTTTGAGCATTTTCATTTCGTAAAACATCACAAATATTATTCGAATCACAAAAAGAAACAATATTCTCTCCAAGTAAATGTATTTGCAATTGTTGGATATTAGGTTTCTCATTATGAAGCTTAAATTCAAATATTCGCCAACATGCTTGAGAAGCAGAAATACATCATGCATCCAAGTAGCTCTCAATCTCATCTACATTTTATGCACCAATATTTTATGTACCAATATCATTGGATGCTGAACCATGCGTAGTTGCAAATTGGATGGTTGCATGATCATGGCTCTTATACACATATATAAATATTTGACAACTAAAATTGTAGAACAAAGCTCAACATTTATATGAGCATTATATTTGGAACTTAAGTAAGGATTCACTACAAGGATATGGAGGCATAACGACGTCGCTTTTTGATGCAAAATAGTGGCGACGCTATAGCGACAGTGCTCAGACGAAAAAAATGAGGGCCGAAACCCGAGCGCGTTATTTTGCATGAGTAAACGAAAGAGAGAGTGAAAGGGAGAGCGAACTCCATCTTGCATTTGAGAGGGAGAGGGAGAGGGAGAGGGAGAGGGAGAGAAAGAGAGAAAGAGGGAGAAGGAAAGCTTCTCACTGCCACCACCACCGTTCACGAAGAAGAGGAGGAAGTGTATGGAGGGCGAAGAGGAGCCATCATTGTGAAGAGGAGCCGCATAATCCATCCTCGGGCCTTTACGGTGAGTGCATTGTTCCTTCTTGCTTTGTTTTTGCGTTTTTTCTTTTTCTTTTACTTGTTTTTGTTAAAAATCATGTGTATTGAGAGAGGGAGAGGAAAAGAGAAAATGAAAGAAGGAACGAGAGAGAGAGGGAGAAAACATTAAACATAATAGGGAAAGAGAGAAAGAGAGGGAGAGGGAGAGGAAGGCAGAGGAAATGGGAGAGGGAGAGGAAAAGAGAAAAGGAAAGAAGGAACGAGAGAGAGAGGGAGAAAACATTAAACATAATAGGGAAAGAGAGAAAGAGAGGGAGAGGGAGAGGGAGGGAGAGGTTGTTGTTATTGTTGTTGTTGTTTTATTTCTTCTTTTCTTTTATTATTATTTGTAGCGGTAGCGGTAGCAGTAGTTGTAGCGGTAGCGGTAGTTGTTGTTTAATTTCTTATTTTCTTGTTTGTTGTTTTTGTGGTTGTCGTGGTAGCGGTAGCGGTAGCGGTAGCAGTAGTTGTTATTTAATTTCTTATTTTCTTATTTGTTGTTGTTGTGGTAGTCGTAGTAGTAGTAATGGTAGTGGTAGTTATTGTTTAATTTCTTCTCTTCTAGTTTGTTGTTGTTGTGGTAGTCGTAGTCGTAGTTGTAGTCGTCGTAGTTGTGATTGTAGTAGTAGTAATAGTAGTTTTCTTGTTTGTTGTTATTGTTGTTGTTGTTGTTGTTGTTATAGTAATAGTTTTTTCATATTTTCTTGTTTATTGTAGTGGTAGTGGTTTGTTGTTGTGGTAATCATAGTCGTAGTTATAGTCGTCGTAGTCATGGTTGTAGTAGTGGTAGTGGTGGTGGTGGTTTTCTTGTTTGTTGTTATTGTTACAATAGTAATAGTAGTAGTTTTTTTTCTTTTCTTGTTTATTGTTGTTTAGTTTTCTTGTTTGTAGTAGTAGTAGTAGTTGTTGTTGTTGTTGTTGTTGTTGATTTTTCTTCTATTTTTGTTTATTGTAGTGGTAGTGGTAGCGGTAGTGCTAGCAGTAGAGAAAGAGAGTTGTTGTGGTGGTCATAGTCATCGTAGTCGTGATTGTAGTAGTAGTACTAGTAGTAGTAATAGTAGTTTTCTTGTTTGTTGTAGTAGTAGTAGTAGTAGTTTTTTCTTTTCTTTTCTTGTTTATTGTTATTTAGTTTTCTTGTTTTTTGTTGTTGTTGTTGTTGTTGTAGTAGTAGTAGTTTTTCCTTCTTTTCTTGTTTGTTATTATAGTAGTAGTAGTAGTAGTAGTAGTAGTAGTAGTAGTAGTAGTAGTAGTAGTAGTAGTTGTCGTCGTTTTTTCTTCTTTTCTTATTTATTATAGTGGTAGTGGTAGTGGTAGTAGTGGTCATGGTCGTGGTCGTAGACGTAGTTGTAGTCGTAGTCGTCGTACTCGTGGTTGTAGTAGTAGTGGTTTTCTTGTTTGTTGTTGTTGTTGTAGTAGTAATAATAGTTTTTTTAGTTTTCTTGTTTATTGTTGTTGTTGTAGTAGTGGTACTAGTAGTAGTTTTTTCTTCTTTTCTTGTTTTTTGTAGTAGTAGTAGTAGTTGTTTTTTTTTTTCTTCTTCTTCTTTTCTTATTTATTGTAGTGGTAGTGGTAGAGAGAGAGAGATGTTTTGTTAAAGGAAATGAGAGAGAGGGAGGAAGAGAAAAAGGAAGAAGGAACGAGAGAGAGGAAATAAATATACAGTATAATAAAGAAAGAGAAAAAGAGAGAGATATGGGAGGAGAGGAGAGAATGAATGGATAAAAAACAAAGAGAGAGTGGTGGCGAGGTTCGATGAGGTCCGGTGCAATACCACGAGACGAAAAACACTCCGTTTGTGGGTGGGTGGAGACTTTACATACGTAAATTTTTGCTGAGTTACAAGAGAAGAAATCCCTTCTCAAACAATTTAAGAAAGAAAAAGAGAATGATAACAAAAACAAATTGTTTGTCGTAACGTAGACAAAATGAAAAACGATGAAGGTCATGATGTTCAAGATCGTGAGGCATATCTTAATCAGCGTGTCCCACATCCTTACTCTCAATATAAGCTGGCAATTAGATGAAAACGTCGATTGTTTATAAAACACGTACGACACTTCGACGAGTTTCAATCTGAGATCATTGATCAGCGATCTTAGATTTTGAGTAAACGGTAAGAAAAGTTTATATCAATCATGCATTGTATTCGCAAGTTAATTGAATACCATATACAAAAAGATTGGGTATAGCTGGCAAATTTTCTATCCAGGGAGGTGACGTCTCGTCCCAAGGAGGAGTGCACCCTTTGCGGCCAATTAGAAGAGTTCGTGGGCGTGCGATGGATGGAGTGCCTGAGCCAATCCACCACTTGGAAGGTACTACCCAATCTACACCATCAATACCAGAGGAGATAGGCAGCCTTCGAGACTTACCTACAATCTTGGAGCCTGAGATAGAGGCAATGATCGATGCATTGATACCCATGGATGTCGAGACTTCTGATTCGCTTAGAGAGAAAGCATCCATACCATTATATGATGGGTGCCGAGTATCTCACCTGAAGACACTGCTTGCACTCCTAAGTGTGTAAGCAAAATACAGGTGGAGTGATGTGAGTGTGACCGAGTCGATCAGGTACCTTGTACGTACGCTTCGTTGATTTCTTTTCGGCACTATCATTAAAAACATTTGTGCTTTTTCAAGGTGTTTTATGATTTTTTTCAGGTTACTGAAATATCATATATTACCACTTGCAAATACCATGCCTAAGTCTTGTGATGATGCACGATATGTTTTACGAAAGCTTGGCATGGACTACAACAACATCCATGCATGTATCAACGATTGCATACTATTTCGAGGAGAATACGAGACTATGGAGACATGTCCAAAGTGTGATTCTCACAGGTATCGACAGGACTTGCAAGGGCAAACCATCCCTTAAAAAGTTCTTAGACACTTTCCGCTTATCCCTCGCATAAACCACATGTTTTGTACGTCAGGCATGGCAAGCTTGACAATATGGCATGCACGGAATAGGTCCACAAATGGAGTTCAACAACTATCAGCGGATTCATACGCATGGAGCCACATTGACTCTACCTTCCCAGGCTTTGTCCAAGAGTCAAGGAATCTTTGGCTCGGTCTTGCAATGGATGGCGTGAACCCATTTGGTCTGTGCTCAACTTCTTACAGTGTGTGGCCTATAGTCCTTGTCAACTACAATATACCTCCATGGCTTTCTACAAAGAAAGAATATCTCAT
Organism: Lygodium microphyllum; assembly: GCF_053477565.2. NCBI lineage: Eukaryota > Viridiplantae > Streptophyta > Polypodiopsida > Schizaeales > Lygodiaceae > Lygodium > Lygodium microphyllum. The sequence goes on from NC_141162.1 coordinate 79,064,681, forward strand.
CCTTAGCTTACTCGTTCTCGACTGCTACAAAGTCAAAAATATGGACATGTATCTTCGTCCATTAGTCGATGAGTTTAAGATTTTGTGGGAGGAGGGGGTCACCGTGCAAGATATGAGCAAGCACGATGGTCGATGGTCCGCCAATATTCGAGCCATTCTCATGTGGACGATGCATGACTTTCCAGGATTTGAAGAGTGCTTAGGTAAGTAGGTTTCCATTCTCGTTGGTAATATCTATCATAGCTCGTTCAAGTTTGTATTCACCGAATAGAGGTGTTGGGACAGGTTTGGTTACCTCAAGTTATCATGCATGTCCATTGTGTGGGCCACAATTAGACTCCCGAAGGTCACGAACCATGAAGAAGATGGTGTATTAAGGACACACTGCTTTCTTGTCAGAGGATCATGAACTCAGGGAAGGTTTTCTTGGACGACCTCCAATACGTATAAATGCCCAAAGCTGGTACGAGCTGAAAATGGTCCATACGGAGTCACATCCAAACGGGATGCGATAGTTCTCAATTTTCTACGAGTTGCCATATTGGACCCACTTACAGATCAACCACTTGTTGAATCCCATGCATATTTTCAAGAATGTGGGCAGCTTGCTATGGGACCACATCACAGAAAAGAGAGACACTATAGGGGCACGAATGGATTTGAAGGAGGTAGGCAAGATGGAGGTGCTTTGGTCGCAGTCGAGTGTGCTGATGGTCACTTATCATCTGTAATTTCAAACCACTTAGGATTACATGCCATGATGATAAATAAAACAGGTTTCCCTTTACTACACACAATTGCCATAGCATCCTGATATAATTGGTACATGGATCTTAGTTTGCCTATGAAGCTAGATGGTGACACTATTCTCCTACCTACAATAATCTTAGCAACATTGTTATCTATTGCATCTGCACTATCAACCATATTAGCCAATCCCCTATATATTTCAAATAGCAAAGTTACTTGGTTATAGTGACACCAAGCTAATCTTCATTACTCAATGCTACAACAAGCATCCACAATGTATTGTTGCAACCAAGCAGCCACCATGCAATAGACATGCTCTGGTATCATCACAAATTTGAAGGCATAATATTGCATTTGAGAGACAGAGTTTTGGTTTGCAAGATTGCTAGCAATAATATGAGAATCCACAATCCACATATGCATATGGAACTCTAGTATGCCATCCATCCTCTCCATTTGGAAAGAGAAGGACATATAACAATGGCATATAAGACTTCTGTAAGTTAAAAACCAAAATTAGCTGGCCTTGTTGAGTGTGAACTTGAATATTATGATGATCGAGCATGCCATCATCACCTTGTCCAAGAATGGTTGCAGCAACTTCACTTACAGTTCGATTCTAGATGTGGATTGATTATGAACAATTGACATTCTTATTTCCATTGATGGATTGAGTTGCAAGCTTACACCAATTGCTATAAAGGCTTGTGCATAAACATTGTGATCATGCATCATTTGTTGAAGCTCATCTGGTAAGTATGGCAAAAGCCCAAGAACAACGCCCATGTGATTCAATAACTCATGCTCAGTATCATAAATGTAAAGTTGTGCAAACTTTGATACTCGTTGTCCATCCTTAGTTGGTAGTAGGGAACCTATGCAGAACAGTGATATATTGATCCATGGACCCGAAAGGTATATCCGCTCCCATTTTGAGACAAAAGTTCATCAAACTTTGCACCCATTGAAACAAAAGCCAACACGCTATTGTAAATACATATATATTTTTTGAACTCTCTACTTTGTGGATGCGAGCCATCCAACACATTACATAGAGGTTGTGGTGGTTATTGTAGAGGTGATAAATTTACATTTCCTTCTCTATCTTTCCAACCAAAGTTGAATGCATTCTTTTAGTTTTAGATTGCCACAACTTAGCCATGCAATGCTTGCAAACCTTGGAAAGTGTACCAACTGTATACAATTCGGGTTTTGGAAGAGCAATATTGTTGTAGATGGATGAATATCCAAATTAGGTGGCATGTCATGGAGAATTGAACAAAATCCACCAATTTGAGGAAGAAATATAGGTGCTAAAATCCTGAATTGTTGATTGAATATCTCTGTATGTGCAATTGTAGTATGGAGAGCTATGTTGCCTTAATGAGCAAGGCCAAGTGGTTGAACTTTAAAGGGCAGCAATGGTAGACCTAGCATTTGAGTACTTGCAACACTCGAAATTGGAGCTTGAATGGCATATCCATCTCTATTTGTTGTACTGTGATGCAAGGGTTGTAATTGTGTTCCAGCTCTTGCTCTTTGTCTATGTTCAACCCTAGTAGCATCAAGCATTTGTCTATGCACAATCAATCCAATATTTGAATTATTTAGGCTTTGATTGTACTAGCAAGTTGCCATAGGTTTCTGCACTCAAAAGGATAGCAATTCATAAGCAATAGAGGTAGATGGAACATGGCTATCCAATATTTGAATATCTATATTGTGGATAGTTGTGTTTTCTTCTTGATCACTAGTATGTTGTTGAACTTCCAAGGGTAACAATTGTGCAACTAGCATTTGGACACTTGTATCACTTGCAATTAGATCTTGAATGGCCCCATATCCATTTCTAGTTGTTGCAATCTGATACAATCACTATAATTCCGTTCTAACCCTTGCCATGTATGCATGTTTAACTCTGCTAACATCAAGCATTTGCTTATGCATACTAAATTCCTCATTTGCAGTATTTATGCTTTGATTGCAATGTCAAGTTACAGTAGGCATTTGCACTTGAAAGGATAGCAATTCATGAATAGTAGCATTAAATTGATTGGCTTGGTATAGCACATTGACACTTGAATTTCAACATTGACCCCATTAGTAACATATTGTTCATGCATATGTCTTGCATGGCTATGAGCAAGTAATACAGTCCTAACTCTTGCAGCTTGCCTACGTTTATCTCTAGTAATGTTGAGTGTTTGCTTATGTACACATAATGCACAACCTTCAAGCATAGAATGTGTTGGGAGCACCAATGTCGAGGATAACCTAAGATGAGAAGAAGTAAAAAAGAGTTTTGTGATAACAATTTTCACAAATGCCAAGTTATCTAAATGTTATTTAGGTATTGTTACACACGTAAAATTTCAATATTTTAATTTCACCCAAGCAACGATGCAATCTCACATAGGCAACATTTCAAATTGAAAAAGCATATTACGTCATTGTTATGACGAGAAATAGATAAGTCCAAATCTTTTGGAATTTCTCTAGTCCAATAATAGAATGAATATTTCTATTGGAGGTTTTGTGAAAAAAGTTTTTAAGAAAGCACATATCCTTATTGAATTATG